>NC_042958.1:51002600-51062600 GCF_901001165.1 Salmo trutta
CCCTTTGATGCGGTGAAGTTGTCCTGTCCCCTTAGCAGAAAAACACCCCAAAGCATAATGTTCCCACCTCCATGTTTGACGGTGGGGATGGTGTTCTTGGGGTCATAGGCAGCATTCCTCCTCCTCCAAACACGGCGAGTTGAGTTGATACCAAAGAGCTCCATTTTGGTCTCATCTGACCACAAGACTTTCACCCAGTTGTCCTCTGAATCATTCAGATGTTCATTGGATTTCTGTGAAACAGTCTTCTGTTGTCTCCTTTGACGTCAGTACTGTAGCTTGAATCCAAGCCTCTTCAAGCAACAATCATGGAGATGAAATTGGCTACTGTACAATAAAATAGGACAAGGCAGAACATTACACAAAAATGTTTATATTTCAAGGGAAACAGTCTGGAACACCTAATCAGTTACTTTGAGACCGCTTCCTTTCAACACTACTGACAGCCTCAAGACAAGAAGTAGAAAATTTACTTCAAAAAATAAACCCAGAGCAAGCAGGGTTTTAGAGAAAGTAGATTTGCCAACTTTTCTTTCAAACACATCCACATAGGCCTGACAAGTATGAGAGAGAGAGAAAGAGAAAGAGAAAGAGAAAGAGAGAGAGAGAGAATAATATTTCCAAGAATATATATTTCCAGAATGTTTTTCACATCAATAAAGTACCTTGACTAAAGCAGAATATATTCATGCTCGGTGAGACCTTGCATACTTCTAACCCAGCGAGCCAAAAAGAAAGAGAAAGAAAAGAAGAGAAATCACACGTCCTTGCTGAAGCGACAACAGTAAACAACCGTAAAAACGGTTTCAAACACTCCCCTAGGCCTTCAACCATCATTCTTTATCCCTCCCCACACACACCGTGATGTGCTGTACAACCACAACAGAAGTCAGCAGGAGACTGGACCTCTATTTGCTCTGTATAAACACACAGTAAGAGAACCAGCAGGACCAATGTGGCTCTGCTGTGGCTCGGTGGTGCTGAGAGAGGTCAAGGTGGCCTGACCGTGACATGACTCCCACTGAGGAGAGGAGAAAGGGATAGGGAAAGGAGGGAGAGAGAAAGGTACTGGGAGAGGGAGCGAGAAAGCACTGAAAGAGAAAGAGAAAGGTTGAGAGAGAGCGACGGGAAAGAGAGAGGTAGAGAGAGTGATGGGAGAGAGAAGAAAGAGAGAGAGAGAGAGAGAGAGGTAGAGAGAGTGATTGGAAAGAGAAGAGAGACAGAGAGAAAGAGAGAGAGAGGCATGAGGAGGTGGAAAGGTATCTGGACCCAGAGGAAGGGAGGCTGACAGAGGAGCCAGCCAGGCAGAACAGACATATTCTCCCCTGCACTGTCACCAAACCCCCACTACCTGCCTGATACCTGGCTAAATTGGGAGCAGCTATTTTAATTACTCACAGATCATACAGGGTTGTACGGGTTAATTCCACTTAAATTCAGCCAGTTCAGGAGATAAATTGAAATTCCTGTTGAAGATTTGAAAAGTAGCTACCATCATTTACTTTCATGATCAAATTGACAATGCCTTCTGTTGTGGTGGCCAATCCTGAGGGAGCTCTTTGGTTTATAGTTCCTTTTGACTATACACTACAAATCCCGACTCATAGGAGTCATTCTTAATATTGAATAACACTTAGGCGTTCTGGGGATTCCTTTAAGTGTCTCTGTCTCTTTGACATTTAGATTATGTGGCGCACATGAATGAGATTTTAGGATTATGCCTGACCCTAACCTTCAATTAAGACCTAAAAGCTTTTTTTTGTTATGAATTTTCACAATATGTAGACAATTTTGACTTGCTGCACCCCATCTAGTGGATGTCGCTCAATTCTGCCTCCAGGGCGAGATTCATCCCAATAAACATCAACTTGTGCCACAATGCTTGAGAAACGTAATTAATAGAACAATACCCTTTTCCTTTTCCAACAGAATTCTTCCCCAATTGTAGCCCAAGGTACATAAATGTGTTGTTTGTTGCATGGTACCTAAGTTCCTAAACGAGAGAGAAAATAATGCAATCTGGAGAAGGCGGCAATCTGAGTGCTGTTGTCCACAGGGGCCGTGCATATAAACAGGCTAAATGTGCATATAAACAGGCTAAATGTGCATATAAACAGGCTAAATGTGCAAACAATGAAATTAGCTAAATGAGTAAGTTCTGCAGTTCAAATTAAAACAGGAAATACCTTGTATTTGTCATTTGCGTTCTTCTTTTTGGGTTGTCAAATGAGCATTTAAAATATATGATATACCACGGCTGTCAGTCAAACAGCATTCAGGGCTCAAACCACCCAGTTTATAAATTAATGATATACCACAAACAAGTGATAGGCTAAGCACGTAAACACACACACACGTTGTCGTCATTGTAAATCGTTCTCCAAACTATTTTTGTGATGCACTTGCTCTAGTTAGGGTAAAATGCACCCTCCTTCACCTTCTGCTAGTATAGCAGAGATGAGTTCTTGGCATCGCCAGAAAGGAGTAGCTATGTCATAGTCCCATGAAAACATATGCTTGAGGGTATCTTGACAAAAAAATAAAAACTTCAAAGTCGCTCTTCATCCACGGTAGAGCCCACTGGAGCCCTGGCATCAATTTTAGATCATAGAAATCTCAACAAGAAGAAATAACAACCAAGAAGCGTCAACATTACCAACACAACACATGGACCAATCGTTAAAGCTTCTGCGTGCATGGACTTGAGTTGCAAGTTGACGCTCAAGTGTTTTTTTTAGTTTTTCAAGGTGCTGGAATGAGTTCCAAAATGTATTGCTTTTCCATGATTGTTTTCAACAGAAATCCCACTTTATGCTGTTATGTCTCCCATCCTAAGTTAGCAGAACCTTCCTAACTCTCGGTGATGCCCACTTGAGACTACTGAAGATGAGGAAAATATCCAGCATCTCCTGAAGGACAATGAAACATTCAGTTTGCTCTTCTGGTCACAAACCTTGGTTGGAGAGCAAGACAGCAAAAGTATAATTTTTCCTTCTCGCTACAATGTAAAACGTTCCTGTTGTTTTGACAGTATTATCCTGTTGAGGCTAGGGGGCAGTATTTTCACATCCAGAAAAAAACGTACCCGATTTAATCTGGTTATTACTCTTGCCCAGAAACTAGAATATGCATAGAAAACACTCTAACGTTTCTAAAACTGTTTGAATGGTGTCTGTGAGTATAACAGAACTCATATGGCAGGCAAAAACCTGAGAAGATTCCATGCAGGAAGTGGCCTGTCTGACAATTTGTAGTCCTTCTGTTGCATCTCTATCAAAATTACAGCATCTGTGCTGTTACGTGACACTTTCTAAGGCTTCCATTGGCTCTCTAAAGCGTTCAGAAAGCAGAAGGACGCGTCTCCTGTCTCTGGGCAAAGTACAGCAGCAGAGTTTGTAAGTGGTCTGCCTGGGGACAGTGAGTCTGGAGATGCGCATTCACGAGACCTCACCATTTTTTTATTTTCCTCTTTGAATGAATACAACGTTGTCCGGTTGGAATATTATCGCTATTTTACAAGAAAAATAGCATAAAAATTGATTTTAAACAGCGTTTGACATGCTTCTAAGTACGGTAATGGAATATTTAGAATTTTTTTGTCACGAAATGCGCTCGCGCGTTACCCTTCAGATAGTGACCTCATATTCTCGTTTCTGGGCAAGAGCAGTAACCAGTTTAAATCGGGTACGTTTTTTTTCCGGCTGTGAAAATACTGCCCCCTAGCCCAGACAGGTTAAAAGTAACGGCACTAATGCTGACACGGGGATGAAACAGAGGAACATAGAGATGTATGGAAGTTAACCTGTTATGGATAGGGGGCAGTATTTTCACGGCCGGATAAAAAACGTACCCGATTTAATCTGATTATTACTCCTGCCCAGAAACTACAATATGCATATAATTATTAGCTATGGATAGAACACACTTCAAAGTTTCTAAAACGGTTTGAATGGTGTCTGTGAGTATAACAGAACTCATTTGGCAGGCCAAAACCTGAGAAGATTCCAAACAGGAAGCGCCCTCTCTGACCATTTCTTGGCCTTCTTGATCATCTCTAACCAAAACAGGGGATCTCTGCTGTAACGTGACACTTCCTACGGCTCCCATAAGCTCTCAGAAACCGGGAAAAAGCTGAATGGTGGCTTTGCAGGCCCTGGCTGAAAAACATTAGCGCATTTTGATAGTGGTCGATCAGAGTGCAATGAGACTGAGGCGCGTGCACGAGGCGACCCCATGTTTTTATTCTTTCGTCTTTGAACGTAAACAACGACTCCCGGTCGGAATATTATCGCTTTTTTACGAGAAAAATAGCATAAAAATAGATTTTAAACAGCGGTTGACATGCTTCGAAGTACGGTAATGGAATATTTAGAAAT
Organism: Salmo trutta; assembly: GCF_901001165.1. Classification (NCBI taxonomy): domain Eukaryota; kingdom Metazoa; phylum Chordata; class Actinopteri; order Salmoniformes; family Salmonidae; genus Salmo; species Salmo trutta. Next base: position 51,006,977 of record NC_042958.1, read on the forward strand.
TTTATGTCACGAAATGTGTCGGGCGCGTAACCCTTCGTCACCCTTGGATAGTGTCTTGAACGCACGAACAAAACGCTGCTATTTGGATATAACTATGGATTATTTGGAACCAAACCAACATTTGTTATTGAAGTAGCAGTCCTGGGAGCGCATTCTGATGAAGAACAGCAAAGGTAATCAAACTTTTCTAATAGTAAATCGGAGTTTGGTGAGGGTCAAACTTGGTGGGTGTCAAAATAGCTAGCCGTGATGGCTGTGATGGCGAGCTATCTACTCAGAATATTGCAAAATGTGCTTTCACCGCAAACATATGACTATTTTACACCATTTTAAAGACAAGACTCTCCTTTATCTAACCACACTGTCCGATTTCAAAAAGGCTTTACAACGAAAGCAAAACATTAGATTATGTCAGCAGAATACCCAGCCAGAAATAATCAGACACCCATTTTTCAAGCTAGCATATAATGTCACAAAAACCAAAACCACAGCTAAATGCAGCACTAACCTTTGATGATCTTCATCGGATGACACTCCTAGGACATTATGTTATACAATACATGCATGTTTTGTTCAATCAAGTACATATTTATATCAAAAAACAGCTTTTTACATTAGCATGTGACGTTCAGAGCTAGCATTCCCACCGAACACTTCCGGTGAATTTGCTAAATTACTCACGATAAACGTTCACAAAAAACATAACATTTATTTTAAGAATTATAGATACAGACCTCCTTTATGCAATCGCGGTGTCTGATTTTAAAATAGCTTTTCGGTGAAAGCACATTTTGCAATATTCTGAGTAGATAGCTCGCCATCACGGGCTAGCTAATTTGACACCCACCAAGTTTGGTACTCACCAAACTCAGATTTACTATAAGAAAAATTAGATTACCTTTGCTGTTCTTCGTCATAATGCACTCCCAGGACTTCTACTTCAATAACAAATGTTGGTTTAGTTCAAAATAATCGATAGTTATATCCAAATAGCGGTGTTTTGTTCGTGCGTTCAAGACACTATCCGAAGGGTGACGAAGGGTGACGAATGGTATCGTGGCAAAAAAATTCAAATATTCCATTACTGTACTGTTTAAATCAATTTTTATGCGATTTTTCTCGTAAAATTGCGATAATATTCCGACCGGGAAACCCTGTTTTCGTTCAGACTCAAAGTTGAAAATGGAGTCGTCTCGTGCATACGCGCACCCGTCTCATTGTTCTCAGATCGACCACTTACCAAATGCACTACTGTTTTTCAGCCAGAGACTGCAAAGTCATCATTCAACGTTCTGGCGCCTTCTGAGAGCCTATGGGAGCCTTAGAAAATGTCACGTTACAGCAGAGATCCTTTGTTTTGGATAGAGATGACAAAGAAGGCCAAGAAATGGTCAGACAGGGTACTTCCTGTACAGAATCTTCTCAGGTTTTGGCCTGCCATTTGAGTTCTGTTATACTCACAGACACCATTCAAACAGTTTTAGTAACTTTGGAGTGGTTTCTATCCAAAGCTACTAATTATATACATATTCTAGTGTCTGGGCAGGAGTAATAACCAGATTAAATCGGGTACGTTTTTTATCCGGCCATGAAAATACTGCCCCCTATCCATAACAAGTTAATAATAGGTCTAGATGTTCACCTATGTGTACCTCCACTGCACCAGACCCTGCTTATCCATGGACCAAGTCCAGTGAAGCCTGCTCCTCTGACCACAGAAAGGATGCTTTCCTTGGGAGGACACTAGCGATGAGAGCCTCTGTGGAGATGAACTCTGGAGGTCACCTGCCACAACAATTTACCCTGCCAACATTACTAGGCTTTCTAATGGCTGTTGACACACTAACAGCTGTATAGAGAGGGGGGACAAAGGGACACAGCCTCCAGTCAGCAGGCGTTGGGCCAATGTCTAGTGGTGGAGTAGTGAAGTTCAGAGCTTGTTTAACAAAGTTGGTAACCTTTTAACCCCGCGACTGCACTGGCCATTGGATGACTAATGGGCACAGGAAACCGCCACACTTCAATCCAACACACACACCCTCCACTTTCATCCGGCACTTAGCCATCTGTTGTGTTCCTTCTCTCATACGAACAAACACACACAAACCCGCACAGACACACAAACCCACACACATGCACACACGCAGACACACAGCTTCAGCGTCTCTGTTTACCAGCTAAATGACTAAGATGATCAGCTTTGGCAGGAAATCACAGGGAAATGGTGTGTGTGTGTGTGCTTGTGTGTGTGCGTGTGTGTGTGTGTGTGTGCACGCGTTTGTATGTGTAACCATAGGACTTGAAGGGTTGACTAGCTCTGCTTCTCTCACCCAAACTGAGTCTTAGAAAGTATCTGTGATTCAAATGCCAAACAGGATTTACACATCAGCTAGCCAGTCAGTCAATCAGCTACACAGGGATTTCAGCAGCGCCTTGGCGTGACTAAGAAAACCATTTTTTTGAAAGATGCAGACACCGAGGTGTTCAGTAAGGTTTAGTATGGTTTAGTAAGGTTTTTAAGAGTTATCTTACATTGCTGGCAAACATCCATGTTATCTTTGGAGTTTAGTTGGCAAGTCATTTAGACCTGATAGACGTTGTGACTGCCATTGTTGTTATCAATTCATTAGATACCAATTACCGCCAGATTGTTTTTTTTTTCCACAAAGGTATGAAGTTTTGAAATTATAAATATGATTTGTTCACTTCCATTTGTGAATTCTCCACAAATTTTCATTAAAGGCTAATGGAATCAAAACAAATAGATGACAATGCAAAATATACTCAATTGCTACAAAAGTTTGCAATGGTTTAAGTCTAAGGCTTTTCATATCCCACATAATGTATGTGACATTATGAAAATGTCACACGACAATGTTGTGAAGTGAACTCTGAACTCTGGAATCAATGGAACGCAATTATTTATTTGAACTCAGTGTTCCACTCTGGGAATTCCATTTTACTTCAGAGGGTAACCTGAGAACTCTATCTGGATATTGTTAATGAGCCGAATACCATTGACAATAAACACACACGTGCACACAAACAGTAACACACACACACACAAACACAACACAAACAACTTGGGGACAGAATTAAATTCCCCTACTGTGAAAATCATGTACAGAACTAGCCCCAAGCTAAGTATGTGAGGCTCAATATAATATAAAGAAAATAATGTGTGCAAAGTTCCAGATTTGTAGACTTTGGGAAGGTTCTGGCAATATTTCCAATGTCAGTATGGGGATATCAGTCACCTCCAAGAAGTAGTCTCTTCTATGGTAATCAACAGCATTAAACACACTCTGGGGGTACACACAGGCACACACACACACACACACACACACACACACACACACACACACACACACACACACACACACACACACACACACACACACACCCTGAGGGAGTCAATGAGGAGAGTAGAGAAAATATTTTTTCCCATCCACACATTGACATTTTCCAATATCTCTTCCCATGATGACAATACAGCCTCCATCATTTACATTGTGTTTTTCTCGCTATCGTTTTTCATCTCTCATTGTGACTCATTGTTTTACCAAACCAGATTTAGAGGCACTCTTATTGCTTCTTTTTCTGTGAATCCCAGAGAGCACAGCAGCACGGCAGCGTGTTCATAGGGCAATGCAGTACACAGCCCTCAAGGAGAATGCTTCTCAACCTTAATTATAGATAAAGGCACATGAGGCAGTGGTCAATAATGAATATACACTATCCCCCATATTCACCAAGTATCACAGCTTTTCAAGCCGTATTACTCTTCTAAACATCTATCACCATTATTTAACTTCATTATCTCTATCTTACAACAGCCTGGTTTTGAGATATTGGGTTGATTTGAGTTCAAATTGGTTTGGTATTATACCATAATGTGCATTTTTTTCATTCCAGGTTTATATTCGACGTATATAAAAAAAAAATCACATGTAGGATGCGTCTGAGATTCCACCGTCTGGTGTTTACAGCATGGCTTGTATAAGGGACTCATGTTACTGTAACCTTGTTTCACTCAGATATCATTAAACTGATTCATTTTTATGGGGATGTTTTGATGATGCTAATTAGATTTCAACGGGGGCGTAGACATCGACCTTAGGGGATTAAAGACCAAGAAGCTGTCTGCCCTTTCAACTTTTATAAGCTGCTGTGTTGAGACCTCCCCTGCCATGCCCTGAAGTGCCCTGGTCCCCTCCCCTGTCCTGCCCTGGCCTTCCTTGACACTGTGTTTCCTTTCTGTCCTTCCTTTCCCATCTCTCTGCTCCTCTTTCCCCTTCCGTCCCCTGCCTTCTATAGCTCTTGCCAGCCACCCCCTCTGTCTCTATTTCTCTCTCCAGTATCCCCCTCCTCCGCCCTCTCTCTCTCTCTGCTCCTCTAACAGGCTGTTCATCATGGTGAAATTGGTCACACCTTACCACTGGCAGCCTGCCTCAGAGTACTGTGGGACCGGTTGCCGGTACTGGTGCCAGACACTCACACTGAGGCCAGCGGCTACCCACTGCTGTTATGGTACAACACAGAGGCCAGGATCTCGAGCAATCACTAAGCGAGGGAGACAGAGAGAGAGAGACAGAGAGAAAGAGAGAGGAGGGAGAGAAAGATGAATGAGGGAAAGAGAAAGAGGGAGAGAAAAGGGGAGAGAGCGAAAGGGAGAAAAAGCAAGCAAGATGGATGAATAGAGAACTGTGGAACACTGCAGCGCCACTAGATTGCTCTGAGAGCTGCTCTCAGTTTGGCACCAATCATAGTCGAGTCTCTCCGCTCCCGTAGTCTGGGCCTGAAGCTCCGGGGTGGTTCCAGTTCACTGTTTTAACGAGAAATATTCCACCAATATTCCTGGCCTGATCCCCTGTCTGATCCCTACGGGCCGCCACAACACACACTGGAACTCCAGCTCACACACACAGTCTCTCGGAGTCTATTGCTCCGTACATGTGGCATTAGACCACTGAACTAAAGCCTTGGTGTACGCGCTGGGAGCTAATGCAAGTATTCGGGTGGGTTGCACCAACATGGTTTAAATTAATCTTAGATTACACCTAATCTAGATATTTTAAATCTAGGTTTATAATTAATCAGAGATGTGTTGCACCACTTAATTTAAAATCTGGATTAGTTAAACTAAGGTTAAATCACTAAACTATGATTAGTGACATGTCATAATGGACAATTTGATCTTAGTTTAAAGTCAAAAATTTTGTTCAGAATAAGGATTAGATTTAATTAGGATTAATTTAAAACTAGGTTTAAAGTTTAGTCCAACAAGATTATGAGATACATGTTGATTTAACATTGATTTAATCCAGTTGAAGGGTTGAATCAACATTGATTTTGTCACATGAGTTGATGCTGGAGAGGCGAAGCAGGTTCGGGGAGTAAAACATTTAATATGGAACAGACATGGAACGAGACAGTAACAGCGTCAGCAAACAGGTAACACAGACAAAAAAACAATTAATGCAGCAGCAGGGAACGGGGGGGAGCAGATGTGACAGTACCCCCCTCCCCCTCTCTAGGGGCACCACCCGGCGTCCCACCTGGGCAAACCGGCCAAGACATGGGTGCTGGGCAAGCAGGTTGGGGCGTGGAAGCCCAACGAACCGGCAGGAGCGTGAGAAGCCTGGCGAGCTGGCTGAGGAAAGACGCCGAGGCAACCGAGGCAGGGAAACCTCTCGAGCCGCCCGGGGGCGTGAAAGCCTGACGGGCTGACTTAGGCACCCCTGGTTCCATCGGCGGCAGAATCCATCCCGACGTCACCAACAAAACAAACAAAAAAAACTCCTGGACAGGCTGGGCGAACAAGAACTGACAATCTGGCTGAGGCCTGACATGGGATGAGCGCCATCTGAGCCGAGGAAACCTCTCGAGCCAGCTAGGGCGTGGAAGCCCGACAAGCTAGCTAGACACCCCCGGTTCCATCGGTGGCGACCCAGAGCCGATGACAACATACCAACCGTAATGCCAGTACTCCCTAATGCTTCGTTTGATGGCTGCTGCATTTTGTCACATGAGTTGACGCTGGAGAGGCGAAGCAGGTACGGGGAGTAAAACATTTAATATGGAACGAGCCAGTAACAGCATTAGCAAACAGGGAACACAGACAAAAAACTATTAATGCAGCAGCAGGGAACAGGAACAGATGTGACAGATCTATGCCAGTTGATGGGTTCATTCAACATTGATTTAACACAGTTGAGGGGTTGATTTAACATTGATTTAACCCAATTGAAGGGTTAATCGATGTTGATACAATCCACCCTTCATGTCTCAATAGAGGTTACTCAATACTACTTCACCAAATCAACCCCCTCCGCCCCCGGCTATAAGTTTACAACCATATTGAGTGCAGTAGGAGTTGCACTAGGATTGACCTGAGAAGATAACCTTTCCTGTTCCCAGCTACATGTGGATAAATGGATGGGAAGACAACCTAATCTACTGAGAGGAGTTTGTCTGGTCCATTCAGGTGGTGGCTGTGCAATGTTCTAGGGTGTAACTTGAGATCTGCCTGCAGAATTTTGTTTAGAACGGTTTGTGTGTCTGCTTATGACCTTTGTGTCATCTGTCCCACCTGACTGGATGAGTGAGATGATATATGTGGTGTCTCTCCTCTCCCTCCACACTCTCACTCCATGCCTCAAATTAAATCAAATCAAATTGTATTTGTCACATACACATGGTTAGCTGATGTTAATGCGAGTGTAGCGAAATGCTTGTGCTTCTAGTTCCGACCATGCAGTAATATCTAACAAGTAATCGAACCTAACAATTTCACAACAACTACCTTAAACACACAAGTGTAAAGGAATGGATGAGAATATGTACATAAAAATACAAATATTTGAATGAGCAATGGCCGAACGGCATAGGCAAGATGCAGTAGATGGTATAGAGTACAGTATATACATATGAGATGAGTAATGTAGGGTATGTAAACATTATATAAAGTCGCATTGTTTAAAGTGGCTAGTGATACATTTATTATATAATTTTTTTATTTTCATTATTAAAGTGGCTAGAGACGAGTCAGTATGTTGGCAGAAGCCACTAAATGTTAGTGGTGGCTGTTTAACAGTCTGATAGCCTTGAGATAGAAGCTGCTTTTCAGTCTCTTGGTCCCCGCTTTGATGCACCTGACCTCACCTTCTGGATGATAGCAGGGTGAACAGGCAGTGGCTCGGGTGGTTGTTGTCCTTGATTATTTTTTTGGCCTTCCTGTGACATCGGGTGGTGTAGGTGTCCTGGAGGGCAGGTAGTTTGCCCCCGGTGATGCGTTGTGCAGACCTCAATACACTCTGGAGAGCCTTACGGTTGTTGGCGGAGCAGTTGCCATACCAGGCGGCGATACAGCCCGACAAGATGCTCTCGATTGTGTATCTGTAAAAGTTTGTGAGTGTTTTTGGTGACAAGCCAAATTTCTTCAGCCTCCTGAGGTTGAAGAGGCCCTGCTGCACCTTCTTCACCACCCTGTCTGTGTGGGTGGACCATTTCAGTTTGTCCGTGATGTGTACGCCGAGGAACTTAAAACTTTCCACCTTCTCCACTACTGTCCCGTTGATGTGGATGGGGGCTGCTCTCTCTGCTGTTTCCTGAAGTCCACGATCATCTCCTTTGTTTTGTTGATGTTGAGTGTGAGGTTATTTTCCTGACACCACACTCCGAGGGCCCTTACCTCCTCCCTGTAGGCCGTCTCGTTGTTGTTGGTAATCAAGCCTACCACTGTAGTGTCGTCTGCAAACTTGATGATGATTGAGTTGGAGGCGTGCATGGCCACACAGTCATGGGTGAACAAGGAGTACAGGAGAGGGCTGAGAATGCACCCTTGTGGGGCCCCGGGGTGGAGATGTTGTTACCTACCTTCACCACCTGGGGGTGGCCTGTCAGGAAGTCCAGGACCCAGTTGCACAGGGCAGGGTCGAGACCCAGGGTCTCGAGCTTAATGACGAGTTTGGAGGGTACTATGGTGTTGAATGCTGAGCTGTAGTCGATGAACAGCATTCTTACATAGGTATTCCTCTTGTCCAGATGGGTTAGGGCAGTGTGCAGTGTGATTGCGATTGCGTCATCTGTGGACCTTTTGGAGCGGTAAGCAAATTGAAGTGGGTCTAGGGTGTCAGGTAGGGTGGAGGGGATATGGTCCTTGACTAGTCTCTCAAAGCACTTCATGATGACGGAAGTGAGTGCTACAGGGCGATAGTCATTTAGCTCAGTTAGCTTAGCTTTCTTGGGAACAGGAACAATGGTGGCCATCTTGAAGCATGTGGGAACAACAGACTGGGATCCGGGTTGATTGAATATGTCCGTAAACACACCAGCCAGCTGGTCTGCGCATGCTCTGAGGATTACACAGCAAATTCCCCAGGGTTAAATTAACATTTAAAGTGTGGACCCGTATAAACACTGAACAGTGTTGAATTAACACACTGCTTAGTGTAATACTTTATTTGCATATTTCCAAGAGAGCCTTGCCTTTCAAGTGAATTGTAGCTACCACCCATGACTGAATTTGAATTTGTTAGTGAATAAAAAATACTGTGTTGTGGACATTGGGTCACTTAGTTGGGTTGCTTTTTCAAAAGATCAAGGTTGGTGTGTTGATGCTGGGTTAATGAGATATGACCCAGCGGGTTAGAGCACAGAACTGGAGGCTTGGCTTATTAGGGGTGTGGCTTTCAGTTAGTTATTTTTGGCCACCTGTGAGAGTAAATGTCATTCCAGTTCATCTGTTCTGTTGAATCATTTTCACATATTATGGTTAAACTGTAACGGCTGTCGTCGCAAGAAAACCAAGATGCAGCGGAGGTTGTGGATTCATTATAAATATTTAATAAAATGAACCACTATAAACAAAACATCAAACAGCAACGATAGCTAACAGTCCTGTCTGGTCAAAAACGAACGAGACAGAAAACAATCCCCCACAAAACCCAAAGGAAAAACATGCTCCTGATGTGTGACTCCCAATCAACAACAACGAACTTCAGCTGTGCCTGATTGGGAGCCACACACGGCCCAAAACAAAGAAATACAAAAACCTAGAAAAAGAACATAGAACGCCCACCCAATGTAACACCCTGGCCTAACCAAAATAAAGAACAAAAAACCCCTCTCTATGGCCAGGGCGTTACATAAACATGGATGCTTTTGTAGTTTAAAGTTTACTGAAGTTTGTGAGTTTCTTAAGCCACTCAAACAACAATGAAATTGCATCAATGATCTCATTTTTTTTACACATCCTGCGTTGGGCATGTCTCTACACCTCAATTAGAATGATAAAAATCCTCATTATTTTGTTTAATGATTTTAAAATTTTAGAGTAATTACTTCAATATAGCCTACACTTTCTGGTTCTTAACTTCTAACGCGAGTGGGGAGGGTGTGGCTTCTGCTCACTGATTTGAGGGCTCTAACGCACCTCCACCTTTGACACCGCCAAAACATCTGCAATGCAGGTATCTGGTATTGGAAGTTAATGCTTGATCTGATTGAATCTAAGCCTTACTTGTTATGTTTAGAGTGTAGGCCCTCAAAATAAGGCTTTATGAAATAAGTATTGTATTGTGTTGAAGGTCATGAACAGTCAAAGTCATGTTTTCATGAAAATGGATGACATTTGAAGGAACCCAGATCAAAGTATGAAAAATGACTGTTGCTACTACATTGATCAAGTTTGATCTTAAAGTTACTTGTCTCCTCCATCATGTCAAACACTTGCACTAAGAAACATGGTGACGTCAGTTTAATACACCAATGGTAACATGATATTCTTTTACCTAATTTAAATAAGTACCGCCTTGTACCTAAGATCGGAAAAGGCGTGTTTGCAGAGGGGCGTGGTTTATATCACTGGATAGCTACTCTACTGGTGCCAAAATTACTTGTACTTTCATCTGTTTCTGGTGTTAGCTAGTTACTGGCTAGCTAGGTCTTCATCTGTGTCTGGTGTTAGCTAGTTACTGTCTAGCTAGGTCTTCATCTGTGTCTGGTGTTAACTAGTTACTGGCTAGCTAGGTCTTCATCTGTGTCTGGTGTTAGCTAGTTACTGTCTAGCTAGGTCTTCATCTGTGTCTGCTGTTAGCTAGTTACTGGCTAGCTAGGTCTTCATCTGTGTCTGGTGTTAGCTAGTTACTGGTTAGCTAGGTCTTCATCTGTGTCTGGTGTTAGCTAGTTACTGTCTAGCTAGGTCTTCATCTGTGTCTGGTATTAGCTAGTTACTGTCTAGCTAGGTCTTCATCTGTGTCTGGTGTTAGCTAGTTACTGGCTAGCTAGGTCTTCATCTGTGTCTGGTGTTAACTAGTTACTGTCTAGCTAGGTCTTCATCTGTGTCTGGTGTTAGCTAGTTACTGTCTAGCTAGGTCTTCATCTGTGTCTGGTGTTAGCTAGTTACTGTCTAGCTAGGTCTTCATCTGTGTCTGGTGTTAGCTAGTTACTGTCTAGCTAGGTCTTCATCTGTGTCTGGTGTTAGCTAGTTACTGTCTAGCTTGGTCTTCATCTGTGCCTGGTGTTAGCTAGTTACTGTCTAGCTAGGTCTTCATCTGTGTCTGGTGTTAGCTAGTTACTGTCTAGCTTGGTCTTCATCTGTGTCTGGTGTTAGCTAGTTACTGTCTAGCTAGGTCTTCATCTGTGTCTGGTGTTAGCTAGTTACTCTCTAGCTAAGTCTTCATCTGTGCCTGGTGTTAGCTAGTTACTGTCTAGCTAGGTCTTCATCTGTGTCTGGTGTTAGCTAGTTACTGTCTAGCTAGGTCTTCATCTGTGTCTGGTGTTAGCTAGTTACTGGCTAGCTAGGTCTTCATCTGTGTCTAGTGTTAGCTAGTTACTGTCTAGCTAGGTCTTCATCTGTGTCTAGTGTTAGCTAGTTACTGGCTAGCTTGGTCTTCAGCCAGAGAAGGGTTGTTCAAAACTCTGACACAGTTGTCAAGTCAACACATCCATCAGTGCTGCTGTGAACTGTGCCACAAGAGACATGCAACACTTTGTGTATCACCAAATTTGATGCAACACTGCGTCCAAGTTACTTAACATATGTTTCAAAGAGCTGTCAATCAAGGCAAGCTCATGAATTTAAGCTTCCTCGCCGACTCAGCCGGTCTTTTCAAACTTCCTGGTAGTTAGCCATGCGAGAAAAAGTTCATGCAAGAACCATGTCTCTTTCACTAACAAATACAGTCATACATTTAGCTGGTAACTCTACAACTCACTCGAAAGGCACTCTGGGAAATAAGGCTTTACACCAAGCAGTGTGTTAAATTTAACTTGCTTTGTAACATCAATCACCATAATACAGGCACAGTCATCTGTCTTTCAGACCTGACAGAATACATTTGTGCACAGAGACAGAGAGAGGGGCAGAGAAAGAGAGAGAGAGCGAGAGAGAGAGGGGGAGAGAGCGAGACAGAGATTTCATCATCAAAAGAAAAAGTCACCCACCCGTTCTCTTTTCCCATTCTTATTTATTTCCTCTCTCTCTTTTCCCCTGCCGTTTGCTGATATGGCCTGTCAAGGTGGGCATTTAGGGCATACCGCCAATAGAGAAAGATAAAGAAACCCAGTTCCAGCTCTAATTGACTCAGTGCTATTCATTAGATGACTTAATCCTTGGAAATAAATTGCTTGGAGGCTTGTTTAAACCCCTCAACAATCACCCATGTTGACTCTGGGAGGGCAGGAGATGCTTGGAGGCTGTATAGGCACATCCTGGTTAGACCTGAATAAATACACTCAGAGAAATGGAAGAGATTTGAATAAGGATGGGTAATGTCATTCCTGTTGAACGTTTTTTGATCGCGATGCTCCGACTGCAGTCTGATGTGCAAATCAAATTGTATTTGTCACATGAGCCGAATACAACTTGTGTAAACCTTACAGTAAAATGCTTACTTACAAAAACCTTAACCAACAATGCAGTTTTAATAAAAAATAAGAGTTAAGAAAGTATTACTAAATAAACTGAAGTAAACAATAAATAAATTATGTGGCATGCAGGGGAGAATGCAGGGGAGAATGTGGCATGTTTGTTGTGTGTTCAACAGTTAGTATATACTTAGTGTATTTCACCAGGTTCATTCTGGGTCTGTATGACTCCACTCCTGGTGAGGGGGAGCTGTCTGAACTGGGTTTTGACTCTTCCACTGAGATATAGTAATTCTTCTTACCCCCCCCCCCAAAAAAAAATAAGATATAGATGTACTATTGTAAAGTGGTTGTTCCACTGGATATCATAAGGTGAATGCACCACTTTGTAAGTCGCTCTGGATAAGAGCGTCTGCTAAATTACGTAAATGTAAATGTAAAAAAAATGTAAGGAGAGAGAGAAAGTGTGTGCGTGTGTGAGTGAGTGAGTGAGTGAGTGAGTGTATGGAGTGCAGTGTGGAGTGCAGCATACCCCCTTACATTAAGAGACATTTACGACAGAATTACTGACCGCAACTACTGACCACAACTAGTGACCACAACCACAACTATTGACCACAACTACACAACCACACAACTACTGACCACAACTTCTGACCACAACTGTTTACCACAGTTGCAGCAGGTTGCCTAGTGGTTAGAGCATTAGACTTGTAATCGAGAGGTTGCAAGATTGAATTCCTGAATTGTTTCAAGCACAATTGAAGAGACACACACACCCTAAAAAAAACATTGTTTTGAAAAACACACACACCGGCACACACACACGCGCACACACACATTTTTCCTGAAAGCCTTTCTCTGAGACACACTGGGAGAGAGAAAAGACAGATTCCTTTCGTTAAAAGGTGAGATACAATTTCAAAACCCTTTATTTAATTCTAAATATTTAGTACAGAACTTTTAAAACATGCTATAATTAGTACAAACAATTTTACAGAGCAATATTTAATCAAGCCATAATGTTTTTATACACATACAAACAAATTGTTATACATTCGATATATAAATATTATTACAGCACAGTACTACACTTTAATACCCTTTAAATGCTTATATTTATAACTGTCTGTTGTAGGAAAGACTGTATTCATATAAAAATAAAAAACATTGTTTTAAAACAACTGCAGACACAAACGCACACACGTCTTTCCTGAATCATTTCTCAGAGACAGACTGGGAGAGAGAAAAGATTCCTTTCGTTAACTTCTTTGGGATAGGATATGCATATAATTGGTAGATTTGGATAGAAAACACTCTAAAGTTTCTAAAACTGTTACAATAATGTATGTGAGTATAACAGAACTGAAATGGCAGGCGAAACCCAGAGGACAAACCATCCCCCCCCCAAAACAAATCATCCTACCACTGATTTCAATGGCTGCCACTTTTATAATAGGGTGAAATCGTGCCCGATTGCAGTTCCTAGGGCTTCCACTAGATGTCAACAGTCTTTAGAAAGAGTTTCAGGCTGGTTTTTGGAAAAATTTGCCAGAAATTGACATTTTTCAAGGTGGCTCTGTAGTATTTTACTCCGGTAAAGACAATAACAATTCTCTGTCTTAAATGTTATCGTTTATTTGCGTATTAGGGTACCTACTGTTTGATTATAAATGTTGATTGACTTGTTTGGATAAGTTTATTGGTAACGTTTGGGATTAATTTTGTATACATTTTGAAGGAGGGAAACAGAGTGGATTATTGACTGAAGCGCGCCAGCTAAACTGAGTTTTTATGGATATAAAAAAGGACTTTATTGAACAAAAGGACCATTTGTAATGTAACTGGGACTTTTTGGAGTGCCAACAGAAAAAGATATTCAAAGGTAAGGCATATATTATCTCGCTATTTCTGACTTTCGTGTCGCAACTCCCTGGTTGAAAATGATTTGTTATGCATTTGTGTGCTGGGCGCTGTCCTCAGATAATCGCATGGTTTGCTTTCACTGTAAAGCCTTTTTGAAATCTGACATGGCAGCTGGATTAACAACAAGTTAAGCTTTATTTTGATGTATTGCACTTGAGATTTCATGAAAGTTTAATATTTATAGTAATTTAATTTGAATTTGGCGCTCTGCATTTTCACCGGAAATTGTTGAAATGGGACTCTGGCGTCCCACTGATTCGCAAGAAGTTTAAAGGTGAGATACAATTTTAAAACCCTTTATTTAATTCTAAATATTTAGTACAGACCTTTTAAACATGTTATAATTAGTTAAACAATTTTACTATTCCTTTCTTACAGATAAAGGGGCCGCTGTATGATTAACACAGACACCCATCCGTTTCTAATTCCCCATCTTCAGGCTGTGACCTGGTCAGAACTTGTCTCTTCCTCGCAAGATATCACGCACACTCCACGTTCCGTAAGTTTTCTTTACCCAGATAGATCAAACGTCTTGCATTTAGACCCCGGTTGTGTCTTAAGGATAGAAGCGCCCAGCGGCGTAATTGTTCACGATGTTGGAAAAGATTGTCCAGCTGTTTCATCATCGCCCGGAATATATCATAATCGTTCCACTTAAAGCTAAAGACAGGCACATAAGAGTTCACATCCATGCAGGCTTTTGAAAATACATACGAACTAACTGATTTTGAAGCATTTGAACTACTGAATTGGGCACCTGCTAAAATTGTCACTTTGGAGTCTGGACTATACGCTATTGAATAGATTCTTATTGCTTTCAAATCATCGCTCCCGCACACTTCCTCTTCCAACGCATACCCGGGCAGTGTTGTCCCACTCAGGGCGTGTTCCATCTGGCATACCCCAAGCCGTATCTTAAGCCATTCTCTCATATGCAGCGCAGGAGAAAAACTCCCTGGTTTTGTTTGATAAAGGGGGCTGTGGCCGCTGTCTGTGAAAATCTTCACACAGTTGAATCCTCCGGTTGGAAAATGTAAGCCATATGTCCATCACTCATATCCAAAACTCCTTTAAAACATTCAGGGGCCTCACACATAATGTCCTCAATGTTTTTGTGATAAGAGAATTATCTAATGAAGGTAAATGAATCAATAATCCATTATGAATTAGTAGTTATGTAGCATGGATAATAAACTGTAAGTCAATGTGCATAACGTTAGTCCCATCAAGTCTAGACATGGGTGTGTGAGATACCGGGAGGAGCCTTCAAGGTCCTCCTAATCTATGGGGAAAGGAACAGGCAGTGCTGGAACAGTGGTAGCAGGTCAAGGAAGAGATACTGTTCACCTACTGTCTGTGCGTATGTGTGTGCATAGGTTATCTACTTTTGGGTGTGGATGTGTGTGCGTAAGCGGAGAGAGGATAAAATGAACATCTTTGTGTATGTTGGGCAGAACGTTCTCTGAATAAACTGTACAAGACCTTTTGCAGAAAGCTGAGTCCTTGCCTAATTATGAACCCAGTGTCTTACAAACCCTGGGGATTAGTCACTGCTTATTGATTGTTAATTTATAGCATTAGGATAGAAAATTCCTTTGACATTTTGTCATTGTGTTCTTAACACGAGGCACAAAGTACACCTACAATTGGCATAGGAGACGTTTAATTTTTTGTTTATTGTACTGGGTTTATTTTAATATCTTGTTTGGTGTTCTGGGGTTTATTTATAATGCGTCTGCCCCCCAATAACCCCGGACATTCCTGTTTCATAGACAACAGCGATAAGGTCACTACAACAGGGTGGGGGCCATACTTTTTGAAATGTTCTAACACATCCCCCAGTTCAACGAGGTCCCTACACATCAATCATCATGGCAGCTTCAAAGGAACAGATGCACTATCTGGTTAAATAAACACCCTCCCCCTACCGTGAGAACGGAAGGCAGGATGTCCTGCAGGATGCCCATATATGGGCATACACACCTGACCCATCAAGTAGGGTCATAAATCATATGTTTGATGTGTGCCGTCTACTGTATTCTCTCTCATGTGGGGACAGCAGACTGGGATAGGGATTGATTGAATTTGTCCATAAACACACCAGCCAGCTGGTCTGCGCAAGCTCTGAGGACGTGGCTAGGGATGCCATCTGGGCCGGCAGCCTTGCGAGGGTTAACATGTTTTAATGTTTTACTCACATCGGCCATGGAGAAGGAGAGCCTACTGTCTTTGGAAGCGGGCCGCATCGGTGGCACTGTATTTTCCTGAAAGCACGGAAAGAAGTTGTTTAGTTTGTCTGGAAGCAAGACGTCGAGGTCCGCGAAAGGGCTGGTTTTCTTTTTGTAATCCGTGATTGTCTGGAGACCCTGTCACATAAGTCTTGTTTTTGAGCCGTTGAATTACGACTCCACTTTGTCTCTATACTGACACTTTGCTTGTTTGATTGCCTTACGGAGGGAATAACTACACTGTTTGTATTCGGTCATATTTCCAGTCGTCTTGCCATAATTAAATGCAGTGGTATGTGCTTTCAGCTTTGGGTGAATGCTGCCATCAATCCACGGTTTCTGGTTAGGGAAGGTTTTAGTAATCACAGTGGGTACAACATCTCCTATACACTTCCTTATAAACTCGCTCACCAAGTCAGCGTATATGTCAATGTTATTATCTGAGGCTATCCAGAACATACCCCAGTTCATGTGATCAAAGCAATCTTGATGCGTGGAATCCAATTGGTCAGACCAGCGTTGGATAGACCTAAGCACAGGCGCATCCTGTTTTAGTTTCTGCCTATTGGAGGGCAGCAACAGATGGAGTCATGGTCAGATTTGCCAACAGGAGGGCGGGGGACGGCCTTGTATGCATTGCGGAAGTTAGAGTAGCATTGGTCGAACGTTTTACTCACTCGTGTACAGCAATCGATAGGCTGATAGAATGTAGGTAGCCTTGTTCTCAAATGAGCTTTGTTACATTCCCCAGCTACAATAAATGCAGCCTCAGGATATATGGTTTCCAGTTTGCATAAAGTCCAGCGAAGTTCCTTGATGGCCGTCTTAGCATCCGCTTGCTGGGGGATATACACGGCTGTGACGATAACCGAGGAGAGTTCTCTTGGGCGATAATACGGTCGGCATTTGATTGTGATGAATTCTAGGTCAGGTGAACAAAAGGACTTGAGTTTCTGTGTGTTGTTACAATTACACCATGAATAGTTAATTGCGAAACATACACCCCCGCCCTTCTTCTTACCTGAGAGATATTAATTCCTGTCCCAATAGCTCCTTCTTGTTAGCGCGTTCCGAAGGCTACTCATAATGTACGAGGCGCACGGGACTTGTCGTCACGAATGTGCAAAAAATATATATTTATGTTCGTTCAAACATGTCAAACCTTGTATAACATAAATCTTTAGGGCCTTTTTCAATCAGAGCTTCAATAATATTCAAGGCGGACGATTGCATTGTCTTACTAAACGTTTCGGAATGAAAGGGTACCCATGGGCTCACGCGTCATAGTAGTAATGGCCCTCCCCCTATGACCAACTTTCCAGGCCTCTCGTTCGGTCAGTTTTTACCGGAGAAGACTCAAACCACTTTGTAAAGACTGTTGACATCTAGTGGAAGCCTTAGGAAGTGCCATTACTAACTCACGGTGTGTTTCATAGGCAAAGTGTTGAAGGTGATTCCACAAATCAGATTTCCACTTCCTGCATGGAATTTTCTCAGGTTTTGGCCTGCCATATGAGTTCTGTTATACTCACAGACACCATTCAAACAGTTTTATAAACTTTAGAGTGTTTTATTTCCAAATCTACTAATTATATGCATATTCTAGTTACTGGGCAGGAGTAGTAACCAGATTAAATCGGGTACGTTTTTTATCCGGCCGTGCAAATACTGCCCCCTAGCCCCAACAGGTTTTAACTAGGGACTGGACATCAGCGAGTAATATACTCGGGAGCGGTGGGTGGTGTGCGTGCTTCCGAAGCCTCACTAGAACACCGCTCTGGCACCCTCTCCTTCGGCGGCTTCTTTTTCAGTCGGCCTCTGGAATCAGTTCAAATGCCCTGGGAGGTGCAGACAAAGGATCCGCTTTGGGAAAGTTGTATTCCTGGTCGTAGTACTGGTTGTGCTGGTAAGTTGACGTCTCTCTGATATCAAATTGTTCTTCCCGATTGGATGTAAAAACACTTAAGGTTTTCTGGGCTAACAACTTAATAAATAATACACTCCTTTCTTCCACTCTTCTTACTGCCTCCGAATAGGAGATGTGCTGGACAGCCCTTCATCTTAACACCACCATCTACCTCCTAGGCCCTCTCTTTTTCTCTCTATACACCAAGTCACTCGGCTTTGTCATATCCTCACATGGTCTCTCCTATCATTGCTATGCGGATGTCACTACTTTTTTCCTTCCCCCCCTTCTGACACCCAGGTGCTTGGATGTCGGCCGAACATCTCTAGCTCAATCTCAACCTCGACAGCTTTTCCACCCTGGGAAGGCCTGCCCGCTCCAAGACTTCTCCATCATGGTTGACAACTCTAAGCTGTCTCTCTTCTAGAGCGCAAGGAACCTTGGTGTGACCCTGGACAACACAGTCATTCTCTGCAAACATCAAAGCATTGACACGCTCCTGCAGGTTGATGCTCTACAACATCTGTAGAGTATGACACAAGGTTATTCATGTTTTGTAATTTTCAATTATTTTGTTTTTCATAAAAAAATGTCTTATTCTGTTTAGTTTTCATTTCATTTTCAAATTATTTAATTTATATCTGAGTTTGCGTATTTAGGACAGAAAGTAGCCTCATGCATGGTAGGCTAGGAGCCATGTATCAGTTGTAGGCCTACAGCAGAGGTACTGCAGTACTATTTATTAATGTGTTGTAGACCGAGAGCAGGGGTATTCCAGTACTATTTATTAATGTGTTGTAGACCTATAGCAGGGGTATTCCAGTACTATTAATTATTGTGTTGTAGAACTATAGCAGGGGTACTAGAGTAGTATTTATTATTGTATTATAGACCTATAGCAGGGGAAATAGAGTACTATTTATTAATGTGTTGTAGACCTATAGCAGGTTTACTTCCGTACTGTTTATTAATGTGTTGTAGACCTATAGTAGGTGTACAGCAGTACTATTTATTAATGTGTTGTAGAACTATAGCAGGGGTACTGCAGTACTATTTATTAATGTGTTGTAGATCTGTAGCAGGGGTTGTCCAGTACTATTTATTCATGTGTTGTAGACCTATAGCAGGGGTATTCCAGTACTATTTATTAATGTGTTGTAGACGTATAGCAGGGGTATTCCAGTACTATGTATTAATATGTTGTAGACATATAGCAGGAGTACTAGAGAAGTATTTATTAATGTGGTGTAGACCTATAGCAGGGGTACTCCAGTACTATATATTAATGTGTAGTAGTCCTATAGCAGGGGTACTAGAAAAGTATTTATGATTGTGTTGTAGACCTATGGCAGTGGTATTCCAGTACTATTTATTAATGTGTTGTAGGCCTATAGCAGGTGTACTCCAGTACTATTTATTAATGTGTTGTAGACCTATAGCAGGGGTACAGCAGTACTATTTATTAATGTGTTGTAGACCTATAGCAGGGGTATTCCAGTACTATTTATTAATGTGTTGTAGGCCTATAGCAGGGGTATTCCAGTACTATTTATTAATGTGTTGTAGTCCTATAGCAGGGGTACAGCAGTACTATTTATTAATGTGTTGTAGACCTATAGCAGGGGTACAGCAGTACTATTTATTAATGTGTTGTAGACCTATAGCAGGGGTATTCCAGTACTATTTATTAATGTGTTGTAGACCTATAGCAGGGGTACTCCAGTACTATTTATTAATGTGTTGTAGACCTATAGCAGGTGTACTCCAGTACTATTTATTAATGTGTTGTAGACCTATAGCAGGGGTATTCCAGTACTATTTATTAATGTGTTGTAGACCTATAGCAGGGGTATTCCAGTACTATTTATTAATGTGTTGTATACCTATAGATGGGGTATTACAGTACTATCTATTAATGTGTTGTAGACCTATAGCAGGGGTATTACAGTACTATTTATTAATGTGTTGTAGACCTATAGCAGGGGTATTCCAGTACTATTTATTAATGTGTTGTAGACCTATAGCAGGGGTACTCCAGTACTATTTATTAATGTGTTGTAGACCTATAGCAGGGGTATTACAGTACTATTTATTAATGTGTTGTAGACCTATAGCAGGGGTATTACAGTACTATTTATTAATGTGTTGTAGACCTATAGCAGGGGTACTAGAGTAGTATTTATTAATGTGTTGAAGACCTATAGCAGGGGTACTAGAGTACTATTTATTATTGTGTTGTAGACCTATAGCAGGGGTACTAGAGTACTATTTAGGAATGTGTTGTAGACCTATAGCAGGTGTACTCCAGTACTATTTATTCATGTGTTGTAGACCTATAGCAGGGGTATTACAGTACTATTTATTAATGTGTTGTAGACCTATAGCAGGGGTATTCCATTACTATTTATTAATGTGTTGTAGACCTATAGCAGGGGTACTCCAGTACTATTTATTAATGTGTTGTAGTCCTATAGCAGGGGTATTCCAGTACTATTTATTAATGTGTTGTAGACCTATAGCAGGGGTATTACAGTACTATTTATTAATGTGTTGTAGACCTATAGCAGGGGTATTCCAGTACTATTTATTAATGTGTTGTAGTCCTATAGCAGGGGTATTCCAGTACTATTTATTAATGTGTTGTAGTCCTATAGCAGGGGTATTCCAGTACTATTTATTAATGTGTTGTAGACCTATAGCAGGTGTACTCCAGTACTATTTATTAATGTGTTGTAGACCTATAGCAGGGGTATTCCAGTACTATTTATTAATGTGTTGTAGACCTATAGCAGGGGTACTAGAGTACTATTTATTAATGTGTTGTAGTCATATAGCAGGGGTACTAGAGTACTATTTATTAATGTGTTGTAGACCTATAGCAGGTGTACTCCAGTACTATTTATTAATGTGTTGTAGACCTATAGCAGGGGTACTCCAGTACTATTTATTAATGTGTTGTAGTCCTATAGCAGGGGTATTCCAGTACTATTTATTAATGTGTTGTAGACCTATAGCAGGGGTATTACAGTACTATTTATTAATGTGTTGTAGACCTATAGCAGGGGTATTCCAGTACTATTTATTAATGTGTTGTAGACCTATAGCAGGTGTACTCCAGTACTATTTATTCATGTGTTGTAGACCTATAGCAGGGGTATTCCAGTACTATTTATTAATGTGTTGTAGACCTATAGCAGGTGTACTCCAGTACTATTTATTAATGTGTTGTAGACCTATAGCAGGGGTATTACAGTACTATTTATTAATGTGTTGTAGACCTATAGCAGGGGTACTCCAGTACTATTTATTAATGTGTTGTAGTCCTATAGCAGGGGTATTCCAGTACTATTTATTAATGTGTTGTAGACCTATAGCAGGGGTATTACAGTACTATTTATTAATGTGTTGTAGACCTATAGCAGGGGTATTCCAGTACTATTTATTAATGTGTTGTAGACCTATAGCAGGTGTACTCCAGTACTATTTATTAATGTGTTGTAGACCTATAGCAGGGGTATTCCAGTACTATTTATTAATGTGTTGTAGACCTATAGCAGGGGTACTAGAGTACTATTTATTAATGTGTTGTAGTCCTATAGCAGGGGTACTAGAGTACTATTTATTAATGTGTTGTAGACCTATAGCAGGTGTACTCCAGTACTATTTATTAATGTGTTGTAGACCTATAGCAGGGGTACTCCAGTACTATTTATTAATGTGTTGTAGTCCTATAGCAGGGGTATTCCAGTACTATTTATTAATGTGTTGTAGACCTATAGCAGGGGTATTACAGTACTATTTATTAATGTGTTGTAGACCTATAGCAGGGGTATTCCAGTACTATTTATTAATGTGTTGTAGACCTATAGCAGGTGTACTCCAGTACTATTAATTCATGTGTTGTAGACCTATAGCAGGGGTATTCCAGTACTATTTATTAATGTGTTGTAGACCTATAGCAGGTGTACTCCAGTACTATTTATTAATGTGTTGTAGACCTATAACAGGGGTATTAAAGTACTATTTATTAATGTGTTGTAGACCTATAGCAGGGGTATTCCAGTACTATTTATTAATGTGTTGTATACCTATAGATGGGGTATTACAGTACTATTTATTAATGTGTTGTAGACCTATAGCAGGGGTGTTCCAGTACTATTTATTAATGTGTTGTATACCTATAGCAGGTGTACTCCAGTACTATTTATTAATGTGTTGTAGACCTATAGCAGGGGTATTACAGTACTATTTATTAATGTGTTGTAGACCTATAGCAGTGGTATTCCAGTACTATATATTAATGTGTTGTAGACCTATAACAGGGGTATTCCAGTACTATTTATTAATGTGTTGTATACCTATAGATGGGGTATTACAGTACTATTTATTAATGTGTTGTAGACCTATAGCAGGGGTACTAGAGTACTATTTATTAATGTGTTGTAGTCCTATAGCAGGGGTACTAGAGTACTATTTATTAATGTGTTGTAGACCTATAGCAGGTGTACTCCAGTACTATTTATTAATGTGTTGTAGACCTATAGCAGGGGTACTCCAGTACTATTTATTAATGTGTTGTAGTCCTATAGCAGGGGTATTCCAGTACTATTTATTAATGTGTTGTAGACCTATAGCAGGGGTATTACAGTACTATTTATTAATGTGTTGTAGACCTATAGCAGGGGTATTCCAGTACTATTTATTAATGTGTTGTAGACCTATAGCAGGTGTACTCCAGTACTATTAATTCATGTGTTGTAGACCTATAGCAGGGGTATTCCAGTACTATTTATTAATGTGTTGTAGACCTATAGCAGGTGTACTCCAGTACTATTTATTAATGTGTTGTAGACCTATAGCAGGGGTATTAAAGTACTATTTATTAATGTGTTGTAGACCTATAGCAGGGGTATTCCAGTACTATTTATTAATGTGTTGTATACCTATAGATGGGGTATTACAGTACTATTTATTAATGTGTTGTAGACCTATAGCAGGGGTGTTCCAGTACTATTTATTAATGTGTTGTATACCTATAGCAGGTGTACTCCAGTACTATTTATTAATGTGTTGTAGACCTATAGCAGGGGTATTCCAGTACTATTTATTAATGTGTTGTATACCTATAGATGGGGTATTACAGTACTATTTATTAATGTGTTGTAGACCTATAGCAGGGGTGTTCCAGTACTATTTATTAATGTGTTGTATACCTATAGCAGGGCTACAGCAGTACTATTTATTAATGTGTTGTAGTCCTATAGCAGGGGTATTCCAGTACTATTTATTAATGTGTTGTAGTCCTATAGCAGGGGTACTCCAGTACTATTTATTAATGTGTTGTAGACCTATAGCAGGGGTATTCCAGTACTATTTATTAATGTGTTGTAGACGTATAGCAGGGGTATTCCAGTACTATGTATTAATATGTTGTAGACATATAGCAGGAGTATTAGAGAAGTATTTATTAATGTGTTGTAGACCTATAGCAGGGGTACTCCAGTACTATATATTAATGTGTAGTAGTCCTATAGCAGGGGTACTAGAAAAGTATTTATGATTGTGTTGTAGACCTATGGCAGTGGTATTCCAGTACTATTTATTAATGTGTTGTAGACCTATAGCAGGTGTACTCCAGTACTATTTATTAATGTGTTGTAGACCTATAGCAGGGGTATTCCAGTACTATTTATTCATGTGTTGTAGACCTATAGCAGGGGTACTAGAGTAGTATTTATTAATGTGTTGAAGACCTATAGCAGGGGTACTAGAGTACTATTTATTATTGTGTTGTAGACCTATAGCAGGGGTACTAGAGTACTATTTATGAATGTGTTGTAGACCTATAGCAGGGGTACTAGAGTACTATTTATTAATGTGTTGTAGACCTATAGCAGGGGTATTCCAGTACTATTTATTCATGTGTTGTAGACCTATAGCAGGGGTACAGCAGTACTATTTATTAATGTGTTGTAGACCTATAGCAGGTGTACTCCAGTACTATTTATTCATGTGTTGTAGACCTATAGCAGGGGTACAGCAGTACTATTTATTAATGTGTTGTAGACCTATAGCAGGGGTATTCCAGTACTATTTATTCATGTGTTGTAGACCTATAGCAGGGGTACAGCAGTACTATTTATTAATGTGTTGTAGACCTATAGCAGGGGTATTACAGTACTATTTATTAATGTGTTGTAGACCTATAGCAGGGGTATTCCAGTACTATTTATTCATGTGTTGTAGACCTATAGCAGGGGTATTACAGTACTATTTATGAATGTGTTGTAGATCTATAGCAGGTGTACTCCAGTACTATTTATTCATGTGTTGTAGACCTATAGCAGGGGTATTCCAGTACTATTTATTAATGTGTTGTAGACCTATAGCAGGTGTACTCCAGTACTATTTATTAATGTGTTGTAGACCTATAGCAGGGGTATTCCAGTACTATTTATTAATGTGTTGTAGACCTATAGCAGGTGTACTCCAGTACTATTTATTCATGTGTTGTAGACCTATAGCAGGGGTATTACAGTACTATTTATGAATGTGTTGTAGATCTATAGCAGGTGTACTCCAGTACTATTTATTCATGTGTTGTAGTCCTATAGCAGGGGTATTCCAGTACTATTTATTAATGTGTTGTAGACCTATAGCAAGGGTATTACAGTACTATTTATTAATGTGTTGTAGACCTATAGCAGGGGTATTCCAGTACTATTTATTAATGTGTTGTAGTCCTATAGCAGGGGTATTACAGTACTATTTATTAATGTGTTGTAGACCTATAGCAGGGGTATTCCAGTACTATGTATTAATATGTTGTAGACCTATAGCAGTGGTATTCCAGTACTATTTATTAATGTGGTGTAGACCTATAGCAGGTGTACTCCAGTACTATCTATTAATGTGTTGTAGACCTATAGCAGGGGTATTCCAGTACTATTTATTAATGTGTTGTAGTCCTATAGCAGGGGTACAGCAGTACTATTTATTAATGTGTTGTAGACCTATAGCAGGGGTACTGCAGTACTATTTATTAATGAATAATCGTGAGTAATTTAGTAAATTCACCGGAATTTAGGACATTCAAACCGTTTTAGAAACTTTAGAGTGTTTTCTATCCAAATGTACTATATGCATTTTCTCGTTTCTGGGCAAGAGTAGTAACCAGTTTAAATCGGGTACGTTTTTTATCCGGCCGTGCAAATACTGCCCCCTCGCCCCAACAGGTTAATGTGTCTTAGACCTATAGCAGGGCTACAGCAGTACTATTTATTAATGTGTTGTAGACCTATAGCAGGTGTACTGCAGTACTATTTATTAATGTGTTGTAGACCTATAGCAGGGGCACAGCAGTACTATTTATTAATGTGTTGTATTGATGGGGTACTCCAGTGCTATTTATTAATGTGTTGTATACCTCTAGCAAGGGTATTCCAGTACTATTTATTAATGTGTTGTATTGATGGGGTACTCCAGTACTATTTATTAATGTGTTGTATACCTCTAGCAAGGGTATTCCAGTACTATTTATTAATGTGTTGTATTGATGGGGTACTCCAGTACTATTTATTAATGTTTTGTAGACCTGTGGCAGGGGTATTACAGTACTATTTATTAATGTGTTGTAGACCTATAGCAGGGGTATTCCAGTACTATTTATTAATGTGTTGTAGACCTATAGCAGGGGTACTCCAGTACTACACTGCTCAAAAAAATAAAGGGAACACTTAAACAACACATCCTAGATCTGAATGAAATAAATAATCTTATTAAATACTTTTTTCTTTACATAGTTGAATGTGCTGACAACAAAATCACACAAAAATAATCAATGGAAATCCTATTTATCAACCCATGGAGGTCTGGATTTGGAGTCACACTCAAAATGAAAGTGGAAAACCACACTACAGGCTGATCCAACTTTGATGTAATGTCCTTAAAACAAGTCAAAATGAGGCTCAGTAGTGTGTGCGGCCTCCACGTGCCTGTATGACCTCCCTACAACGCCTGGGCATGCTCCTCATGAGGTGGCGGATGGTCTCCTGAGGGATCTCCTCCCAGAACTGGACTAAAGCATCCGCCAACTCCTGGACAGTCTGTGGTGCAACGTGGCGTTGGTGGATGGAGCGAGACATGATGTCCTAGATGTGCTCAATTGGATTCAGGTCTGGGGAACGGGCGGGCCAGTCCATAGCATCAATGCCTTCCTCTTGCAGGAACCGCTGACACAATCCAGCCACATGAGGTCTAGCATTGTCTTGCATTAGGAGGAACCCAGGGCCAACCGCACCAGGATATGGTCTCACAAGGGGTCTGAGGATCTCATCTCGGTACCTAATGGCAGTCAGGCTGCCTCTGGCGAGCACATGGAGGGCTGTGCGGCCCCCCAAAGAAATGCCGCCCCACACCATGACTGACCCACCGCCAAACCGGTCATGCTTGAGGATGTTGCAGGCAGCAGAACGTTCTCCACGGCGTCTCCAGACTCTGTCACGTCTGTCACGTGCTCAGTGTGAACCTGCTTTCATCTGTGAAGAGCACAGGGCGCCAGTGGCGAATTTGCCAATCTTGGTGTTCTCTGGCAAATGCCAAACGTCCTGCACGGTGTTGGGCTGTAAGCACAACCCCCACCTGTGGACGTCGGGCCCTCATACCACCCTCATGGAGTCTGTTTCTGACCGTTTGAGCAGACACATGCACATTTGTGGCCTGCTGGAGGTCATTTTGCAGGGCTCTGACAGTGCTCCTCCTGCTCCTCCTTGCACAAAGGTGGAGGTAGCGGTCCTGCTGCTGGGTTGTTGCCCTCCTACGGCCTCCTCCATGTCTCCTGATGTACTGGCCTGTCTCCTGGTAGCGCCTCCATGCTCTGGACACTACGCTGACAGACACAGCAAACCTTCTTGCCACAGCTCGCATTGATGTGCCATCCTGGATGAGCTGCACTACCTGAGCCACTTGTGTGGGTTGTAGACTCCGTGTCATGCTACCACTAGAGTGAAAGCACCGCCAGCATTCAAAAGTGACCAAAACATCAGCCAGGAAGCATAGGAACTGAGAAGTGGTCTGTGGTCACCATCAGCAGAACCACTCCTTTTTGGGGGGTGTCTTGCTAATTGCCTATAATTTCCACCTGTTGTCTATTCCATTTGCACAACAGCAATGTGAAATTTATTGTCAATCAGTGTTGCTTCCTAAGTGACCAGTTTGATTTCACAGAAGTGTGATTGACTTGGAGTTACATTGTGTTGTTTAAGTGTTCCCTTTATTTTTTTGAGCAGTATATTTGAAAAAGTCTCGTCAAACACATGTCCTAGGGGGCATAGGTTCGAATGGATATTACCATTCAATGGCGTAGTAACAAACCCCAACCCATACAACCAAACTGTTCAAACGGTTCAACCACTCTTGTTGGCATAGAGAAACAAGTGCACTTCTAAAGCAAATTGCTTACAATTCTAAACATTTTCCTCATCTTATGTGTGTTCATATGATACCAGGAGTCGAATCCTGACCGAATTCCCTCCCCAAAATAATGGCAGTCTCACCTTGTCCTTATCCTGAAATTTTTTGTGGCTCTGTTCTGTAATGATGTGCGCTGAGTCGGGAAGCAAGTTCAGGAAGTGAGTGTTTAAATCAAATAAACGGAACATAATACAAAACAAGAAACACAAACAGCACACAGACATCAAACTGAAACAGAAACAATAACGCCTGGGGAAGGAACTAATGGGAGTGACATATATAGGGAAGGTAATCAGGGGAGTGATGGAGTCCAAGTGAGCGATGACGCGCAGGTGTGCATGACGATGGTGACAGGTGTGAGCCATGACGAGCGGCCTGGTGACCTAGAGGCTGGAGAGGGAGCACACGTGACAGTACCCCCTCCCCGACGCACGGTTCCAGCCGCAGGAAGCCAACCAAAATGACGATCCAGGGGATCAGGAGCGGACCAGTCACCTCTGCTGAGGCGCAGGAAATCTGTCAGTCCGGCTGAGACACGGGAGCATGGCGACCTAGAGCGCCGGAGAGAGATCATACGTGACGGTACCCCCTCCCGTTCGGCTCCAGCTGCAGGACGCCAACCCAAGGGATGATTCCGGGGATCAGGAGCGGACTGGTCACCCCTGCCCATGCGCGGGAACCTGGAAATCTGGCTGAGGCACGAGAGCCTGACGAGCCGGTGGAAGCAGGGGAGCCTGGCGATCCGGCTGAGGCATGAAAGCCTGACGAGCCAGCGGAGGCAGGGAAGCCTGGCGATCTTGCTGAGGCATGAAAGCCTGTAGCGGCTCCCGGATCCGACGTCATTCCACCTGACACAAAAAAATTCTCCTTGATTACAACCCTTAGGTGAGGCGTTATTCTGTAACAATGTGCGCTGAGAGTCGGGAAGCAAGTTCAAGGAGTGAGTATTTTAATAAAATAAACAGAACATATTACAAAACAAGAAACACAAACAGCACACAGACATCAAACTGAAACAGAAACAATAACGCCTGGGGAAGGAACTAATGGGAGTGACATATATAGGGAAGGTAATCAGGGGAGTGATGGAGTCCAAGTGAGCGATGACGCGCAGGTGTGCATGACGATGGTGACAGGTGTGAGCCATGACGAGCGGCCTGGTGACCTAGAGGCTGGAGAGGGAGCACACGTGACAGTACCCCCTCCCCGACGCACGGTTCCAGCCGCAGGAAGCCAACCAAAATGACGATCCAGGGGATCAGGAGCGGACCAGTCACCTCTGCTGAGGCGCAGGAAATCTGTCAGTCCGGCTGAGACACGGGAGCATGGCGACCTAGAGCGCCGGAGAGAGATCATACGTGACGGTACCCCCTCCCGTTCGGCTCCAGCTGCAGGACGCCAACCCAAGGGATGATTCCGGGGATCAGGAGCGGACTGGTCACCCCTGCCCATGCGCGGGAACCTGGAAATCTGGCTGAGGCACGAGAGCCTGACGAGCCGGTGGAAGCAGGGGAGCCTGGCGATCCGGCTGAGGCATGAAAGCCTGACGAGCCAGCGGAGGCAGGGAAGCCTGGCGATCTTGCTGAGGCATGAAAGCCTGTAGCGGCTCCCGGATCCGACGTCATTCCACCTGACACAAAAAAATTCTCCTTGATTACAACCCTTAGGTGAGGCGTTATTCTGTAACAATGTGCGCTGAGAGTCGGGAAGCAAGTTCAAGGAGTGAGTATTTTAATAAAATAAACAGAACATATTACAAAACAAGAAACACAAACAGCACACAGACATGAAACTGAAACAGAAAGCCTGGGGAAGGAACTAAAGGGAGTGGCATATACAGGTGAAGTCAGAAGTTTACATACACCACAGGCAAATACATTTAAACTCAGTTTTTCACAATTCCTGACATTTAATCCTAGTAAAAAATTCCCTGTCTTAGTGTAACGGCTGTCGTCTGAAGAAGTGGACCAAGGTGCAGCGGAGTTTGTGTTCATTATTAGAATTTAATATAAACAACATGAACACTATACAAAACAAGAAAAGAGTAAACCGACAGCAAACAGTCCTGTCTGGAACAAAACACTGACAGAAACAATTACCCACAAACCCAAAGGAAAAACATGCTCCTTATGTGTGACTCCCAATCAGCAGCAACGAGCTTCAGCTGTGCCTGATTGGGAGCCACACACACGGCCCAAAACAAAGAAATACAAAAACATAGAAAAAGGAACATAGAACGCCCACCCAATGTAACACCCTGGCCTAACCAAAATAAAGAACAAAAACCCCTCTCTATGGCCAGGGCGTTACAGTACCCCCCCCCCAAAGGTGCGGACTCCGGCCGCAAAACCTGACTCTGAAGGGGAGGGTCCGGGTGGGCCTTCTTACGGCGGCGGCTCAGGTGCGGGACGTGGCCTCTGCTCCACCCTTGACGTCGCCCTCTTAGGTGGCGCACCTGGCCGCGCCGAAGGTCTGGTGGGCGACGCTGACTGCGCCCGGCTGGCGGGCGGCGATGGTTGCGCCCGGCTGGCGGGCGACCCTTGTTGCGCCCGGCTGGCGGCCGGCGATGGTTGCGCCCGGCTTGCGGGCGACTCTGGCTGCTCCGACGGCACTGACCCAGGATTCACCAGGCTGGGGAGACATGACAGAGGCCTGTCCCTAGGCGTAGGCACAGGACTCACCGGGCTGGCGGGTGTCCCTGGCCACTCTGGCAGTTCGGGGCAGTCTGGCCACTCCGGCAGTTCGGGGCAGTCTGGCCACTCCGGCAGTTCGGGGCAGTCTGGCCACTCCGGCAGTTCGGGGCAGTCTGGCCACTCCGGCAGTTCGGGGCAGTCTGGCCACTCCGGCAGTTCGGCGCAGTCTGGCCACTCCGGCAGTTCAGCGCAGTCTGGCCACTCCGGCAGTTCAGCGCAGTCTGACCTCTCTGGCGACTGTTGACTGGCGGGCAGCTCTGACGACTGTTGACTGGCGGCCAGCTCTGACGACTGTTGACTGGCGGCCAGCTCTGGTGATGGTTGACTGGCGGGCAGCTCTGACGACTGTTGACTGGCGGGCAGCTCTGACGACTGTTGACTGGCGGGCAGCTCTGACGACTGTTGACTGGCGGGCAGCTCCGACGACTGTTGACTGGCGGGCAGCTCTGACGACTGCTGACTGGCAGGGCTGGGGACACGCACCTTGGGCTTGGTGCGGGGAGCAGGGACGGGCCGGACAGGACTGTGGACACGCACCTTGGGCTTGGTGCGGGGAGCAGGGACGGACCGGACAGGACTGGGGACATGCACTGTGGACTTGGTGCGGGGAGCAGGGACGGGCCAGACAGGACTGTGAACACTCACTGGTGAACTGAAGCGTGGAGCCGGTTTTGCCACTCGTCCTGGCTGGATGCCCTTCCTAGCACGGCATGTGCTGGGCATGTCCACCGGACGCACCGGGCTGTGCGGACGCACTGGCGACACAGCGCGCAACTCCGCATCCCATGGCTCCTCCTCCAGATCTTCCTTCAGCAGGTCCTCAATAAACCACCTCATCTCCGTCTCCTCCTCTGCCGTCATCCCCCACGAGAGCAGTGGTCTGGGCTCCTCCTCTGCCCTTCCGGACCACCCCATTAGCCCCCCCAAAAAATTTTCTTGGGGGTGTCTTCCGGGCTTCCTCGACCGACGCCAGCGACCCCATCTGCTGGCCGGCGTCTCCTCCATTGCCCGGACCTCCCTCTTCCGCTGCTTGGTCCCTTGGTGGTGGGTAATTCTGTAACGGCTGTCGTCTGAAGAAGTGGACCAAGGTGCAGCGGAGTTTGTGTTCATTATTAGAATTTAATATAAACAACATGAACAATATACAAAACAAGAAAAGAGTAAACCGACAGCAAACAGTCCTGTCTGGAACAAAACACTGACAGAAACAATTACCCACAAACCCAAAGGAAAAACATGCTCCTTATGTGTGACTCCCAATCAGCAGCAACGAGCTTCAGCTGTGCCTGATTGGGAGCCACACACACGGCCCAAAACAAAGAAATACAAAAACATAGAAAAAGGAACATAGAACGCCCACC
The DNA here is from genome assembly GCF_901001165.1 of Salmo trutta. NCBI lineage: Eukaryota > Metazoa > Chordata > Actinopteri > Salmoniformes > Salmonidae > Salmo > Salmo trutta. The sequence continues at coordinate 51,038,433 of NC_042958.1, forward strand.
CAATGTAACACCCTGGCCTAACCAAAATAAAGAACAAAAACCCCTCTCTATGGCCAGGGCGTTACACTTAGGTCATTTAGAATCACCACTTTATTTTAAGAATGTGATATGTCAGAATAATAGCAGAGAGAATGATTTATTTCAGCTTTTATTTATTTCACATTCACATTTTCTGTCAGAAGTTTACATACACTCAATGAGTATTTGGCAGCATTGCCTTTAAATTGTTTAACTTGGGTCAAACGTTTCGGGTAGCCTCCACAACCTTTCCACAATAAGTTGGGTGAATTTTGGCCCATTTTTCCTGACAGAGCTGGTGTAACTGAGTTAGGTTTGTAGGCCTCCTTGCCCGCACAGACTTTTTCAGTTCTGCCCACGATTGTTCTACAGGATTGAGGTCAGGACTTTGTGATGGCCACTCCAATACCTAGACTTGGTTGTCCTTAAGCCATTTTGCCACAACTTTGGAAGTATGCTTTCATTTCTTGTCTGATGTCTTGAGCTGCTGTTTCAATATATCCACATCATTTTTCTTCCTCATGATAACATCTATTTTGTGAAGTGCACCAGACCCTCCTGCAGCAAAGCACCCCCACAACATGATGCTGCCACCCCCGTGTTTCACGGTTGGGATGGTGTTCTTCGGCTTGCAAGTCTCCCCCATAACGATGGTCATTATGGCCAAACAGTTCTATTTTTTTCATCAGACCAGAGGACATTTCTCCAAAAAGCACAATCTTTGTCCCCATGTGCAGTTGCAACGCGTAGTCTGGCTTTTTTGTGGCGGTTTTGGAGCACTGACTACTTCCTTGCTGAGTAGCCTTTTAGGTTATGTCGATGTAGGGCTTGTTTTACTGTGGATATTGATACTTTTGTACCTGTTTCCTCAAGCATCTTCACAAGGTCCTTTGCTGTTGTTCTGGGATTGATTTGCACTTTTCGCACCAAAGTACGTTCATCTCTAGGAGACAGAACGCGTCTCCTTCCTGAGCGGTATGACGGCTGCGTGGTCCCATGGTGTTTATACTTGCGTATTACTGTTTGTACAGATGAACGTGGTACATTCATTTGTTTGGAAATTGCTCCCAAGGATGAACCAGACTTGTGGAGGTCTACAATTCTTTTTCTGAGGTCTTGGCTGATTTCTTTGGATTTTCCCATGATGTCAAGCATAGAGGCACTGAGTTTGAAGGTAGGCCTCCAATTGACTCAAATGATGTCAATTAGCCTATCAGAAGCTTCTAAAGCCATGACATAATTTTCTGGAATTTTCCAATCTGTTTAAAGGCACAGTCAACTTAGTGTATGTAAACTTCTGATCCACTGGAATTGTGGTACAGTGAATTATAAGTTAAATAATGTCTGTAAACAATTGTTGGAAAAAATTACTTGTGTCATGCACAAAGTAGATGTCCTAACCGACTTGCCAAAACTATAGTTTGTTAACAAGAAATTTGTTGAGCTGTTGAGAAATGAGTTTTAATGGCTCCTACCTAAGTGTATGTAAACTTCAGATTTCATCTGTATAGGGAAGGTAATCAGGGGAGTGATGGAGTCCAGGTGAGTGATGACGCGCAGGTGCGCGTAACGATGGTGACAGGTGTGCGCCATCACAAGCAGCCTGGTGACCTAAAAGGCCGGAGAGGGAGCACACGTGACTTGTTCAGATGAACTTTGAAGTTGGTTTTGATTTTCCCTTTTATCTCTGTTCCACACGCTGTCATTTTCTGACACTACAATACAATTATATATTTTTTCAGCAGTGTACTTAAAATAATCATACGGGGCTTTCCCTTTTGTGACCGACTTCTGCTGGTGTTGGGTTTACTGCCACCATTATTCAAGCCTATGCTTCACGCTCACACTCCATGTTCACCCTCTGATTTCTTCACTGTTAGCTACTGATAGCGAGTGATTGTGATGCACATGCTAGGTCTATTTGAAACATCGCCAACTACTGGCAGCATTTACCGGACAGGTTTAGAAGCTCGAAAACCCCATTAGAATATTTATTTTTTTACTAAATGTCACGGTTGTCGTCGGGGAATGAGGACCAAAATGCAGCAGGTACGTGTATGCTCATATTTAGATTTATTAACTTACAAAAAACAACTGAATACAAAATAACAAAACTACTAGAACTAACAAACGAACAACAAAACAGTCTGGCAAAGCCTAGGGCTGAACACAGAACAATCACCCACCAACCACAAACACAAACACACCCTCATTTATGAGACTCTCAATCAAAGGCAGATAGAAAACACCTGCCTTCAACTGAGAGTCCCAACACCAATTCACCAGACATAGAAACAGACATACTAGACTCCACATAGAAATACCTAAACATAAACCAACACCCGGAATTACTAAAACAAACACCCTTAAACAAACACACCACCCTGAACCACATAAAACAAATACCCTCTGTCACGCCCTGACCAAACTACAAAACAATTAACCTTATATACTGGCCAGGACGTGACAGTACCCCCCCCTTAAAGGTGCTACCCCAGAAGCACCTTAACAAAAAAATTTTTACCCCCAAACAATACCCAAAAGAAAATTCCCCCTTACTAAAGGGAGGGAAGGGAGGGTGGCTGCCGTCAACGACGGCACTGTGCTACACCCCCCCTCCCCAACCCACCTATATTGGAGGCGGCTCAGGTTCTGGCCGTTCCAGGCAGTCTGGGCAGTCTGGCGGTTCGGGGCAGTCTGGCGGCTCGGGGCAGTCTGGCGGCTCGGGGCAGTCTGGGCAGTCTGTCAGCTCGGGGCAGTCTGTCAGCTCGGGGCAGTCTGGGCAGTCTGTCAGCTCGGGGCAGTCTGGGCAGTCTGTCAGCTCGGGGCAGTCTGGGCAGTCTGTCAGCTCGGGGCAGTCTGGGCAGTCTGTCAGCTCGGGGCAGTCTGGGCAGTCTGTCAGCTCCGGCAGTTCAGGGCAGACTGGCCACTCCGGCAGTTCAGGGCAGACTGGCCACTCCGGCAGTTCAGGGCAGACTGGCCACTCCGGCAGTTCAGGGCAGTCTGGCCACTCCGGCAGTTCAGGGCAGTCTGGCCACTCCGGCAGTTCAGGGCAGTCTGGCCACTCCGGCAGTTCAGCGCAGTCTGGCCACTCCGGCAGTTCAGCGCAGTCTGGCCACTCCGGCAGTTCAGCGCAGTCTGGCCACTCCGGCAGTTCAGCGCAGTCTGACCACTCCGGCAGTTCAGCGCAGTCTGACCACTCCGGCAGTTCAGCGCAGTCTGACCACTCCGGCAGTTCAGCGCAGTCTGACCACTCCGGCAGTTCAGCGCAGTCTGACCACTCCGGCAGTTCAGCGCAGTCTGACCACTCCGGCGACTGTTGACTGACGGGCAGCTCCGACGACTGTTGACTGACGGGCAGCTCCGACGACTGTTGACTGACGGGCAGCTCCGACGACTGTTGACTGACGGGCAGCTCCGACGACTGTTGACTGACGGGCAGCTCCGACGACTGTTGACTGACGGGCAGCTCCGACGACTGTTGACTGGCGAGGCTGGGTTTACGCACTTGCCGTTTAGTGCGGGGAGCGGGAACAGGACGAGTCGGACTGGGTGGACGCACTTCCGGGTCCGCACGAGAGACAGGAGCTGGAAACCCAGGGCTATGGAGGCGCACAGCCGGTCTAGATCTTACCTCCTGCACAACCCGCCTTGGCTCGATGGAACTAGTAGCCCTGCACGAGCGGAGTGCTCGTACAGGGCAGACTGGGCTGTGCAGGGGCTTGATGGTAGCCGTGCGTAGAGCGGGAGTTGGGTAGCCTGGTCCTCGGAGGCGTACCGGCGACCAGATGCGCTGCGCAGGCATCCTCCTACCAGGCTGGATGCCCGCTCTAGCACGGCACCTGCGAGGGGCTGGAATAACTCGCACCGGACTGTGCGTGCGTATGGGTGAGATATTGCGCTTCTCAGCGAAACATGGCGCTCCCCACCTCATACGCTCCTCCATATAACCACGGGTAGCTGGCTTCCGGCTCTTCCTAGGCCTAGCCAAACTACCCGTGTGCCCCCCCAAAAAAATTTCTTGGGGGTGCCTCTCGTGCTTCAACGCCAGTCTTGTCCCTCGGAAACGTTCCCGGTCCATACCCGCCTTACTCCTTTCCTCTCTCTCGCGTACCACCTGTTTCCAAGGAAGGCGATCTTTCCCTGCTTGGATTTCCTCCCAAGTGTAGGAGCCTTCTCCCTCCAAGATCTCCTCCCAAGTCCATCTCTCTCGTTTGTCCTCTTCGAAAACCGTCTGCTCCTTCCTCTGCTGCTTGGTCCTTGAATGGTGGGTGATTCTGTCACGGTTGTCGTCGGGGAATGAGGACCAAAATGCAGCAGGTACGTGTATGCTCATATTTAGATTTATTAACTTACAAAAAACAACTGAATACAAAATAACAAAACTACTAGAACTAACAAACGAACAACAAAACAGTCTGGCAAAGCCTAGGGCTGAACACAGAACAATCACCCACCAACCACAAACACAAACACACCCTCATTTATGAGACTCTCAATCAAAGGCAGATAGAAAACACCTGCCTTCAACTGAGAGTCCCAACACCAATTCACCAGATATAGAAACAGACATACTAGACTCCACATAGAAATACCTAAACATAAACCAACACCCGGAATTACTAAAACAAACACCCTTAAACAAACACACCACCCTGAACCACATAAAACAAATACCCTCTGTCACGCCCTGACCAAACTACAAAACAATTAACCTTATATACTGGCCAGGACGTGACACTAAATTACATTTTTGCCCAAAGTTAAGAAGTAAAAGAAAAGAAGAAGTAAAACTAAATCTAAGCATAATTTGTTTTTATTTTATTTTAGTTAGTTTTGCAGTCAAAGATAATAGATTCAGCATAGTTTCATTTTTCAGTTATTTAATCATTTTATTTCAGTTTACTAAATCATTTAAAAAAAAAAAGTTTTTCATTTCAGTTTTAATTTTTGTTTCCTATAATAACCTTGGTACGAACCTTCCTCATACAGGAAGCGGTGCAGGTCCTAATCCTGGGGCTTGTCATCTCACGTCTAGGCTACTACAACTCTCTGTTGGCTGGGCTCTCTGCTTGTGCCATCAAACCCCTGCAACTTATCCAGAATGCCGCAGCCCATCTGGTGTTCAACATTCCCAAGTTATACCATTTCACCCCACTCCTCCTCACACTCCACTGGCTTCCAGTCAAAGTTCAAATTCACTACAAGACCATGATGCTTGAAACAGCAAGGGGGACTACCTTCAAATTATGCTCAAACCCTACATCCTAAACCGAGCACTCCATTCTGCTACCTCTGGTCCCTTGGCCCTAAACCCTACAGTAGGGCAACTTCCACTCAGCTCAGTCAAAGCTCTTCTCTGTCCTGGCACAGCAGAGTCCCTACCCATCTTCCCAAAAACGTCTGAAACCCTACCTCTTCAAAGAGTATGTTAAATGAATCCCCCTCCCCTCACACATAACAAATACATGTTCCTAATAGCACTGACTTTGCTGATAGCTACTTTATTGAGGGAAAATTGACTAACTATTATTGTGATATGTTGTTGTCTCACCTAGCTATCGGTGAATGCACCAACTGTAAGTTGCTCTGGATATGAGCATCTGCTAAATGACTAAAATGTAAAATGTAAATAACTACCCTTTGGGTCTGTCCAACATTAAAGCACATAGTCGTGGACTGGCAAAGGCCAGGGGTTTTACTTACACCAAAATAGATATGACTGGACTGGGCATGCCCAGTGGGGGCCCGCAGGCCTTTAGATCAAAGCCTTGGCCTGCTTCAATACAAATAGGGCTCATTAGGGATGCTGAGAGGCAAAGAGATGAATACTGCAACACTGAGGAGAATACTACAACACTGACTAGTACACATGTCTTCTGAGGTGGGGAACTCAGGGGGAGGGGGGATCCACTCTTGGATCTACACTGTAAAAATGACAGGAAACGTTTTACAGTGTAGGGGAGGGCAAGGTTCTGTTCTTCTCTTCAGTCAGCATTTAGTTATATTTCATCATTCTATTTCATGAATCTATTTCATCATTCTATTTAAAAAATAAAATGACTGCCATTACACCTCAGAACAATACGATAAAGAAAACATGATAAAGTTAGAAAACATGATAAAGTCTAAAGGTTCAGGTCTGTTGTGGTCATCTTACAGGGTGGAACAGCAAGAGAAAGGAAAACATTTGACTGGAGCGAGATCGCCTGGAGTCTATCCCACCAAGGCCGACATTTCAATACAGTTTATTGATGTTGTTGTTCGTGTCCCTTCTTCAGGAGTCGTACAGAGATGTTGCTGGGGATTATGGAAACATTGGCATTTTCATTTTTCTCTCCAAATGTCCAAGGTCTACAGAGAGAGAGGGGGGCACGACTATTTGTCTTTCTTTCATTTATTTTTATTCTACCTCCCAGGACTCTAAGTGTAATGTTGAACTCGTTTGGTGTTCAGGAGCTTCTGTGGCAGCACAATGCCATCCTAGAGTGCTGGCCTGCCTGCCTTCCTGCCCGCCCGCCTGCCTGTTGCTGCTGCTGCTGTAACCTTTACCGAGGCACGCAGTCAGGTGAGCCCCTCTGGAAGCGTACGGCTAATTTGTCTACGCCAAATAAATGATGGTCGTCTGCAGGGTCTGGATGAGCGATCAATGTTTAAGAAAATAGGCAGTCGATGAGGTATTGAGTGAGTGAGCTTTTTGTGTTTTGTTTCATTCTTTTCTGTTTCGGTATTGTGTGTTTATACCTGCCAAGCCATTATGTTGGTGTCATTGTAGTGTTTTTACTATTGCCAGAATTCAACTCTCCGTTGGATGAATTATTGGAGGTTTGCTGATAATTGTCTCTCGAATGGACTTGATTGTTCATATCAGTTAAAAGTACACACACACACATACACACACACCTCCTTACGCCCTTGTTGTGACTAAAAGTCAACAACAGTAAAATATTTATAACCATGCTTCCTCTTGTGGTACAATTAAGCAATAAGGCACGCGGGGGTATTGAATATGGCCAATATACCACGGCTAAGGGCTGTTCAGCATTCAGGGCTTGAACCATGCAGTTAATAAGTGACACTATAAACTGGATGGTTCGAGCCCTGAATGCTGATTGGCTGACAGCCGTGGTATATCAGACCGTGTACCACGGGTATGACAAAACGTTTATTTCATAAGTGACAATAATGTATTGGTGTTTTTCTCTCTCTGCCAGCTTTGCCTCAGGACAAATACATTAACCAGATTACCATGCCAACTGACCGAGTCATTTGGTCTTTTTTGTGTATCCAATTAGCAACCTAGAAACACATTGGCAATTTTCTGTCGGGAGACACACACTTTGATACAGTGGACCTTGAAATCTGTCATGAACACCATCATCTCAGAGGACTGATCCACAAACAGATCTTCTCTCTCTGTCTCCCCCTTCCCTCCCCTCTCCCTCTCCCTGTCTCTCCCTCCCGTCCATCTCTCTCTCCATCTCTCCCTCTCTCCCTCCCGCACTCTATCTCCCTCCCCTCTCTCTCTCTCTCTCGCTCTCTCTCTTCCTCCCTCTCTCTCTTCCTCCCTCTCTCTCGCAATCTCTCTCCCTCTCTCTAAGCTAAGCATCAGTCAGGTTGGAAATTGTTCTCTCCTCGTCAGAGACATAGAGCCGTGACGTTTCTGCTATTGTTTTGAGCTTGGTCACATTCTGTGGGCACAAACAGGAGAACAAAAATATCTGGTACTGGTAGTCCCTCTGTTTCAAATCAATTTGTTTCCAGTCTTTTGCATTGGACCCAGGTCCTGTCTTGTGTTGAGCGTCCCCTCTGTCTGGCTTGGCAGGTCTAGTGATGGCATCAGTGGCCTGCATCTCCTCTCCTTGTCAGCTCTGTCCTCTGCCTCTGCTAGCCTGCCTCTCACCTGTCTGTCAACACTGAAGCCTGCTTGGAGAAGCATCCATCCACTGACATGTAGCCTCACAGCCTGCTGCGTCAGTGCTTACAGCTGCAGTGTTTGTGGTTTTGCTTCCTGTCTTTTCAAACATGGTGCCAAGTCTCATGTGGTGTGTGTCAAAGCTGGCATCTTTAGGATGTGTGCTGTAGGAACTCCATTTGTTGTGCATATTATGGTAATGTGTGCAAAGCTGATTCGCTGTCTCCAGATCCCTGTTATATGACTGGGCAGAATCGGGCCCACTCACCAATAGCTAATATGCATCATACTGTAACCGCACACAGACTCACGCACACACACAAACTGTCCTGTTATCGCTGCTAAGGCTGTCCCAAAATGAAAGGCTACAAATTACTGTCACTAATCAATGCGCTTCCGGTCTGAAAGTGCTTGCCAGCATTTTCTGTCCCGCCGTTTAGCTGTCCCCCGGAGTTAAGAGGGCTTTATGGGGGATAAACGAAGCCATTCAGAGTAATGAGACACCAAAGAACGCAGGTCAAAAGCTCTTTTGAATATCATATTACAGCAGAGTATTGAGTCACGGGTATTAAGTCAATTGGAGGGTGAAATTTCTGCACGGCAGGCCATGGTAGAATGTGGAAAGTGGCTACATGCTTTAGTTCAAATTTTTATTTAGGCTCAAAGTAACAAAGCAGAATTGCTATGTAAATCACTTGAAGGCTTCATCAGCGCTGTGCAGAAATGCTGAGACTGGTATCTGATCATGCTGTGGTTACTACTTGTCTTACCTAGGCTACTGCACCTGTAAGATGCTGTGTTTCTAAAAACAAAAACCTGCAGTAACTACACTTCTTAGTGTTTAGTGTAAGGTTAAATAACAGTGTACACTGTCATGCTTATGTTGTGGTTGTAATCTGGTTACTTGATGTACATTCAACAAGTATACAATTTCGACCAGAAAATTGTGTCATAATGATATCCAATGCCTGAGTCCAGGGCCCGGTTTGACAAAAGCATCCCAAGGCTCAAGTTCATCGTTAGAACCTTTGTAGTAGCATTGTTAAATCTCAGAGTTGTTTCCCAAAACCATCGTAATTAACGTTGCACCTGAAAATGCTACCTCTTAAGGATTGGACTCTTTTCTTCAATTTTCACCTAAAATGACATACCCAAATCTGACTGCCTGTAGCTCAGGACCTGAAGCAAGGATCTGCATATTCTTCATACCATTTGAAAGGAAACACTTTGAAGTGTGTGGAAATGTGAAATTAATGTAGGAGAATTTAACACATTAGATCTGGTAAAAGATAATCCCCCCAAAAAAACATACTTTTTTAAAATCATCTTTGAAATGCAAAAGTAAGGCCATAATGTATTATTTCAATTTAGACACAATTTATATTTTGGCCACTAGATGGCAGCAGTGTATGTGCAAAGTTTTAGACTGATCCTATGAACCATTGGATTTCTGTTCAAAAATGTTGTATCAAGTCTGCCCAAATGTGCCTAATTGGTTTATTAATACATTTAAGTTCCTAACCGTGCACTTTCCTCAAACAATAACATGATATTCTTTCACTGTAAATTGGACAGTGTAGTTAGATTAACAAGAATTTAAGCCCTTTCTGCCCATATCAGATATGTCTATGTCCTGGGAAATGTTCTTGTTACTAACAACCTCATGTTAATCACATTAGCTCACGTTAGCTCAACGGTCCCGTGGGGGGACAATGATCCTGTAGAGGTTTTAATCTAATGCCTGCCTCAGACCACTCGTGGAACAGATAAGTACATTGTTAGATGCTTTTCTGCCCTCCCTGGTCACTTTATACACAGAAGAGCTCTGCGAAACATAGATTCACATAGTTTATCTGTCTCTCTGTGACCGCAGATAACTTCAGAACAAAGTTGACTACGAATACAAAGTTGCAAATGTCTTTCCAGTTGATACAAACAAGTGAAGTATAAAAATATGCATCAAATGTAAACCAAGATGACTGCATTAAAACAGAGTAGACTATAAGCCTATTTCAATCATATTGAAATACGCTTCATGTTCAATAAATGGAGTTCTATTTTGCTACTTGTAGGCTACTGTCTGTAATTTGTCTCAATATATTTCAAGATGTGTAGCCTAACATGTGGCAATGATGTGACAAATCTATGCTTTTATGGATTTGTATTGGGTAAGCATTAGAATAAGCCGCCTCAATAATTGCAGCAGTGGTTAGTAATATCTTTCTAGGAGCTGATCCATCATCAGTACTGTGAAATATAACCTTCGGGTAAGATTTGAATTGAGAAAGCTGATCTGAGAGCAGGACTGACCTTGATTTTTATCCTATAAGTATTGGCACATGCTCCAGCGACACACTTAGCAACTGACCTCTCTTCATGGTGTGTAAGAAAGATGCATCATTAAAACACTTGTAAGCCTAAATTCCATTGCTATTGGGAAACTGGCCCAGGTGGGTTAAGGTTTAGCTGGGTTAACATTATTGCAATGTTTGGCAACCGTTCAAAACACGCTAGTCTTCAAGGCACATGGTACACTGAAGTCATCACTTTCCACAGTCAAGACTTTCTCCGCTAACTTTGTAGCTGGATGGGATTATTAAAAGCCAAATAGACTGTACTTTGTCTGGGGACAGTTAGCGTAGTTCTCCTAATAGTTCTAAAAAAAGAGTCAAATTAGCGAAGTTAGAAGGACAACAGCAACATTACCCGACTTAATGGTTACCGTGACGATGTGTGTCTGTCATAATTACCTCATTATGTGCCTATCTATCACTCACGTGTCGGGAAATGATCTGAATCCCCCGATTGCTTCACAAATAGAAAGTGCATTGCGTATGGTGCACTGAATGTGACTCTGGAAAGCGTTGATGTTGATTTGATGGATGAAGCGAGGAAAGACTGCCAGTGTCACTCCATCAGAGCTAATGGAGCTGAGAGAGAGAGACTTCAGGGAGCCCAATACTAAGGGCCAAGGTTGCATAAAACCTCATTCATTCCACATTATTATAAACAGAGAGAGTTTTCTGTGGTGGTGGGCTTGAGTCCTTTACTTTTCTTTCTCTCTCTCCTCTCTTACCGGCAATCAATGAAGCATTGTTTAATATGTGAAATATGGATACACTTAGGCCCACTGACATGTAATTATAATGTGTGTTTTTTTGCAGAGAAGATAGAGTGTTTATATGCCTTGCTTACAGTGTAGGAATTACCATCTTAAACCAATGTTATCTTAGACCAATGTTATAATCAAAGACCAATGTTATAATCATAGACCAATGTTATCATAGACCAATGTTATAATCATAGACCGTTGTTATAATCATAGACCGTTGTTATAATCATAGACCAATGTTATAATCATAGACCAATGTTATAATCATAGACCAATGTTATAATCATAGACCGTTGTTATAATCATAGGCCAATGTTATAATCATAGGCCAATGTTATAATCATAGACCGTTGGTATAATCATAGACCGTTGTTATAATCATAGACGAATGTTATAATCATAGACCAATGTTATCACAGACCAATGTTATAAACATAGACCAATGTTATAATCATAGACCAATGTTATAATCATAGACCAATGTTATAATCATAGGCCAATGTTATAATCATAGACCAATGTTATCACAGACCAATCTTATAGTCATAGACCAATGTTATAATCATAGGCCAATGTTATAATCATAGGCAAATCATAGACCATTGTTATAATCATAAACCAATCAAAGACCAATGTTATAACCATAGGCCAATCATAGACCAATGTTATAATCGTTGACCAATCATAGACCATTGTTATAATCATAGACCAATCATAGACCAATGTTATAATCATAGACCAATGCCTGTTAAGGGTTTAGCCTAAACATCATATCCTATTGACTCTTATTTGCCAGTGCGTGCGAGTGTGTGCGTGTGTGACTGTGACTGTGTGCGTGTGTGACTGTGACTGTGTGCGTGTGTGACTGTGACTGTGTGCGTGTGTGACTGTGTGCGTGTGTGCCCCATGGCTTGGTTTGGAGAGGCTCACAGGGGAGAATGACAGAGCTGTGAAAAGGAGGCAAGATGAATGACTACCACTCTCGTTTACTCTCCATCCCTCCATCTATCTCTCCAGGCGGTAGGGAGTTAAAGCATGTCTTTCTGGCTGTCATCCACCACCATTGTGGAGATGACTCTGTGGACTCTGTAAAGGTGAACCAGAACAACAATAGTCAGGGTGATAACAGTGCCTGGCAGGCAGAGAGAGGGCTGTAGAGCATGCTACTCATGTACAGTCCATTGACTGCAGGGAATAGGCCTAGTAATGTTCCATGGACATAGTACTGTATGTTAGAAAATAACCTTTTGAACAGGGCCACCACTCTGTCATGGGGGGGTAGTATAGTCAGTAGCTAGCTCTGGACGTATGTAGTCTGTAGATACCTTGTAACAGGCGTCATTGTGAAGAGACCACGGTGCAACGTGGAATTTGTTCATCTTTGTAATTTTATGGAAAAATGAACACTTTACAAATAAACAAAACGACTGCCAACAGTTCTGTCAGGATAACTAGAACTAAACAGAAATTAACTACCCACAACAACCCTGTGGGAAAGGCTGCCTAAGTATGGCTCCCAATCAGAGACAACGATAGACAGCTGTCCCTGATTGAGAACCATACTCGGCCAAAACAAAGAAATGCCAAAACATAGAAAAAAGGACATAGAATGCCCACCCTAGTCACACCCTGGCCTAACCAAAATAGAGAATAAAAACCTCTCTATGGCCAGGGCGTGACATACCTCTACATTACACTTTAAAATCTGATAAGTTCTGGCTACTCAAACATTTTGAGGAAACCAATTACTTAAAAATGAGTACTTAAGAAACTTAAATAGCTGAAGTGAGCAGGACATATGTGACTCACCACCTGGATTCGGTCTTATGTAGCAAAATTTGAATGTCTGCTTGTTACATTGGATAAAAATAGAGACCCAGAGATACAAAATGGTATATCATACACTGCATTTGAGGAAACAATGGGAAAGTAATAATGCTTTGAAAGTTGATCAACTTGTAAACTCACTTTTGAGAAAACCCTCTTTCAACGTTTTGGTACTACTATTGGAGAGCCCTTCTTTATCTACACCCATTCAGCATTGTTCACACTCTCTTAGGCCTTAGCCCCACCCATCTATTTGTGGATTGATCAGTGCGTTCTGTACTAACTAGCCAGCTACTTCCAGACATCTAAGAGAGAGAACAGCTCACTGAACATTACTCGCCCTATCTGAGCTGGTTAGGCTGTTATGTTATCCACAGCGTTGGTAACTGCAACTGTGCTGTCAGATTGTCCGTTCGTAAATTCAGAGTGTTTCGCGTTCAGAGCACATACTAGACGCTCTGGCCAATAAGTAGGGATGATTCGAAAGCTCTGACCTCACAACGACAGTCAAGCACCCAAGCTAACTGGCTAACATTGGCTAGCTACTTCCAGACACATAATGAGAGAACATCCCAATCTGACCATTTTACTCCCCCTAGCAGAGTTGGTTAGGCAGTTTTCATGTTATCCAGGGCATTGGTGACTGTAACAGTGCTGCTGGCAACAATTTAATTATGCTTTGTTGCCGACATAGTCAACAGGTGTTGAGTGTTCAAAAATGTATCAGTTATTCTGTGCTCTGGCACACTAAGACAAGAGTCTTGACAGGCCCAGAAGAAAGTCATTTAAGGTGTCAACAGGTTATTTTGTCTGTGTATGAGGGAGCTCTCAGGGAGGGTTTTCAATTCCTATTTCAAGGCTATTTCTCAATTTGTTTCTGCAGATCAAGCAACCTGGACTGATGCTAATTGGAACGTTAATAAAAATGCCTCGGGGGGCTCTGCCCACCCTCTATGTTCCACTCAGTTTCTCCACACCTTCTTCTTTAGCCAATGGGATACAGTATAATAGGAAACAAATCATAGTTTTATTTAATTTCAGTCATATTTTCTAGGTGGAACAAGATTGTCCTCTGGTGGTTTAACCACAGTAGTGACACTCATAACTCTATTCACTGAATGAGAGTGGTCTGAGTGTGGATGGGAAATCAGAAAACGATCTGTTATTGGCATAGAGTTTTGGAACTCTTTCTTATTGGTCTATTAACTAATTTACCGCCTGGTGATGTCACTGTGGAAGGCCAAAACTCCATCCCACCAAAACAGGCTGAAATGTCAGGTGGTCTGTTCAAACAGCTCTTACACTAAAAAAGGATTTATCATAATTTTCACAATTTCACAGTATCATTCCAACCTCATAGTGTGGAAGTATATACTGAGTGTACAAAACATTAGAAACACCATTTTAAAAGCATTCCACAGGGATGCTGGCCCATGTTGAGTCCCAAAGCTTCCCATGGTCGTGTCAAGTTGGCTGGATGTCCTTTGGGTGGTGGACCATTAATTCATGATACACACGAGAAACTGTTGAGTGTGAAAACCCCAGCAGCGGTGCAATTCTTGACACACTCAGGCCTGGCACCTACTACCATACCCCGTTCAAAGGCACTTAAATATTTTGTGTTGCCCATGTCTCAAAAGTTTCAAGGCCTTCTTTAACCTGTCTCCTCCCCTTCATCTACACTGATTGAAGTGGGTTTAACAGGTGACATCAATAAGGGATCATAGCTTGCACCTGGGTTCACCTGGTCGGTCTATGTCTTGGAAAGAGTAGTTGTTCCAAATGTTTTGTACACTCAGTGTATGTAAAACACAGGAATATATTGTTTTTGAGTGCACTGGGCCTTAAATCTCAAAACCTGACTATGTGTATATTACATCAATGACTGAGCAGAAGTCGAGCAGACTGCTATATCATATGTGGTTAGCTGATATGTTAAACACCTATGCGTTGTGAGATCTGGCAAGCGTCTGCAATTTAGTCAGGCAGGAAAGACCCCATTAGTAATCGAGGTCAAGTTCCTGCCTGACTACATTGCATCAAATGCCAGATAGAGTTGCGTCCTATATAAAGATGTGTCATTATTAGAGTGTGTTCTTTACTGGCAGACCTTTCTCACTGTGCTCCACTGGAACACAGCACTTCTGACTAGTCTGACTGCATACATACACTGATATGCAGGGGTATTAATTTGTGAATACATGTATACACTTGGAACTACGCTCACAGTAATCATAATACTTTGCACCCGAACTGCCGTCCATTTGGAGTAAGAAATCATGAATGTATTTACGTGTTTGAATGTCTTACTTCGTCGTTCATCTCTGTTGGAGCAAGGCCTTCATGGAAAGGGTTCAGTTGGGCCTTCGTGGAAAGGGTTCAGTTGGGCCTTCTCTTAAGTGTAAAGCTCTGATTGTCCACAAGAGGTCACAATTTCCTTCTTCTTAGATGTCCGTGGCTTTAATGCCTTTTCCTGTAGTCTGAAGCAGAACTAACAGGGTGGTGTTTACTTTCACTCGTTTTGGAAAAGTGGTCCTCTGAAGACAGCGAATCAGCCATGTCGATGATCCCCAGTGGGGTGTTGAGAGCAGTGTAGTAGACGATGGTTTGAAGAGAATAACTGGAGGGTCCTACTTAAATTCACTTTCTTAGATACAGTACTTATAACAGCTTTAACATCTGATTGTTAGAAAGGCTACTTTGTCATCTTCACTTCGTGTTGATTTTCACGGTTGTAACCAATGGAGACCTAAGCTGCAGCTTGAGTCCTTCTGGTCTGATATGTTAATTCTCAACTCATCCTTTATACACTCCATGAGCTCCCTCGGGCATGGCTACATACTGGGGCAAAGTATCATCAGAACTATGATCTCATTAGGAAACTAAAATCACATTCCTATCTTAACAAAAAATACTCTCATCATCTTCGATATTTCCTACACAACGTAAAGGATGAAAACCTGACATATACAGTGTGTATACTGTTCAAGTTACAATATTCACAAAATAGACATTCGTTTTCCATAGACCCTCTCTCATCATTCCCCACATTCGGATCTCAGGAATATTGTTCCAGTGTTCACTTTTGGACGTTAGAGTTTTGGGGCAGCAAAAAGTCTCTGATTCAAAGCCACATTCCAATCACCAATACTAAAGTGTAAAAAGAGTCCTCTGCTGAATACAATTTACGACCGCGCGTGAGGTGTCACAAAACCCCCACATCAATCCCTCTTCCCCTCTGCGGGTAAGAGGGGTCTAGTAGAAGTTGATCCATTGTAAACCTGATCTTTGGATCCTCACAGGAGAGTCATGACACAACCAACCCATCTATGCACTGTCCTGAAACTCATACACATCACTTTGAACCAAAACCATGACAATCATTATTATATTTCCCAGCATGCTCTATTGTAGCTTGTTAGAATTGTTTTTCAATATCTATGTTTGTGCATATACATTGATCAATTGATTATTTCATTTTATGCTACTCAAATATAATCCAATATATTTATTGGATTTATTGTACCCATTACTGAAATGGTTGTTCCAGTTTAGATGCTGATAGTTTAGATTTGCCAACACAATAGTATAACATTAAATGCATATGCTACATGTCTTTAACATTTCCTGTAGGAAGTGTCTCATAATTTACCTGACAAAATGTTATGCTAATATTTATCTCGTACTTCCGCTTGCATTCACCCCTCAAATGTTCTCTCTTTGCCCCAATCCATCTATTTTCTCCCACCTCCCTCATGACAGATCAAACTGAGCAAGGTGCTGCATGTCCTGAGAAACTAAGACAACCTACACCTAAACCAAGAACTAGAAAATCGTCACAACTGGAAGCTGATTGGAGTGCTGTGGAACCACCTGACGAGAAGTGAATTGAGGCCATGTAAGTATTTACTACAGTGAAAACTGGAGTACAAAAATATTCAAGCTGGTCCAAGTTGGTCTTTCTTGGTCCATACTGGTCCATGCTGGTCCATGCTGGCCAGTGCTGGTCTGATGCTGGTCAAGCATGGTCTAGCTGGTTATGCTGGTTGACCAGCATGGTCTAGCTGGTCAATTATGCAAATACTGAGCTGTGTTGTATACTAATACAATTGCTCAGAGAAAAAAACTATAATAGCAAAATATGTCAATTATTATTACTGTTTTCAATACTTTGTGCACCCTTCCCTTATGAGGTTAATGGCTCTTAGCCTTTTTCTACAAAGTTTGATGAGATAATAGAACAAATTGGGGGGGGATCTTAGACCATTCCTCTATACATAATATTTCCAGATTCTTGATATCCTTCATTCTTCAGTCTTTGCTAATGGACTTGCCTCTTCAATTCAAACCACAGGTTTTCAATGGGGTTCAAGACCAGAGACTGAGATGGCCATTGCAAAAGGATGATTTTGTGACCAATTAATAATTTCTTTGTGGATTTTGATGTGTGCATGGGTTTATTGTCTTGATGGAAGATCGACTTGCAGCCAAGTTTCAGCCTCCTCGCAGAGGCAGACAGACTTTGGGGTAAAATGTACTGGTAATTGGTAGAGTTCATGATGCTGTTGACTTTAACAAGGGCTCCAGGACCAGTGGAAGCAAAACAGCCCCATAACATAAAAAATCCACCACAATATTTTACAATAGATATGAGGTTCTTTTCACTGGTGTGTGTGGCCAAAAATCTCTATCTGACCATAGCAACCCTTTCCAATCCAAATGCCAAAGCCATTTAGTAAACTCCAGGCTTTTCCATTTGTTGGTTTCTCTCAGTAAAGGCAGCCCTTCAAGCCTATTGGCATGGAGGTGGTGTGTTATTGTACATTTAGAGACTTGGTGAGAGACTTGGTGACCCCAAAATGTGACTAAGTTCCATAATTTTGTAACCATCTTCCTCACTGTGCGTTTGGACAATATACACTTGGTTCCTCTACCAGGCAAGTTTACCACTGTTACAGTGGTTTTGAACTTAAATTGTCACCCAAATAGTTGTAAGTGGTTTTTGGTTTTTCAGTAGTTTTTTGTACCCATTGCCTTATTTATGAAAGTCAACAACCATTTGCCTCTTTTCATTTGTGAGTTCTTTGCCTTTTCTCGTGTTGATGGATGACAAAGGCCTCCTGTGTCCTCTCTCCTCCGTCCTCTCTCACCTCCTTTTGAAAAAGGTAAAAGGTAATCGAGTAGGGTGAACATGGACGAAAATGCATTTGTTTTAAATTATTCTCCTTCTTGACTAGCGCGTCATCAGGCAAATTACGTTTACAGGGGTGGATCCCAAAATAAATGTGTAAAGTGATAAAAACTATTTAAGTCAGTTGTGCAACACTTTTTAAAAGATAAAATGATAAGTCGAATATTGTTTTTAAACATGTGAATGCTTTTCTCCTCCGACAAAACAAAAGCTGATTCAAGTGGGTGTGGCAGATTTTAAGACTCGGTGAAAGGTGGCGAGGAGGACACTCTTCTGTTCGCCTACTAACGCATTCACATCACCTCGACAGCTTATCGGTTTGCGGGTCATGGAGAAGAGAGGGTGGGGGATGGACTTTTGTCCAAATGAAAAAAAGGCATTTTACATGTGCATTACCTTATTTTCATACCCCAGTGAAACATGAAGCAATGGAAGGCCTCAATACAGTTCCTTATACTGAGATGAACCTAAAAAAGTAGAATGTTAATGCAGACTTAATTTGTTCGATTTAATTTATAAGACTCTTCAGGGGTGCCAATAATTTTAACACCTATCATTTTTAGATAAAAAAAATGTGTTAAACAAAATACATTTCTCTGTGTTTATATATACAGTCTTTGTGCACATTTTTATCAAGGGTGCCAATTTTAGAGGTGACTGTACAGTACAGTAAATGCAAAAACAGAGATATTGAAACAAACAATTCTAAAAAAAATCGAATCGCAATAGAGCATGCTGGGAAATATGATAATGACCAGCTTGACCAGCTAGACCAGGCCTGGGCAATTATTTCCCATGGAGGGCCACATTAGAACATATTTTTGCCATCGCGGGCCAGAGTCATATTACAAGATTATACATCATGTGTATGACTGTGTTGACAGATATATCTACTATAAATTACGTCCAGGTATGCTACTTATTTTACTTTTTTAACAAGCACTGACATAAACCACATCCATGTTCTCCTTTTGGTAGGTATTTTCATTATTAAACATGCAATGAACTACACAGAGGGAAAAGTACACTATGCATTCAGCATCACAGACAGAACTCTTGTTAATGGGTATGCACAAAAACACAAGAAAGAGAGAGAGCTAAGCATTACATTTAACTACTCAATCAGTGTGAGGAGTGAAGTCTCTGATGGGCATTGACTAGAGCAGTGAAGTCAGGTATAGTTTCTGACGTTGCTATGCGCACGATTTCTGATAGTTGAGAGTCAGTAAGAGATGATCTGTGCCTTGACTTGATATATTTCATCACTGAAAATGTCTGTTCACATGACTGTTTTGCATGACTCCTAATCTTTGGAAAGTTTTGTGAATCGAGAGATGCATAGAACCTTGTCAGTGACATTGTTTTGAATAGTTATCCAATCACTGCATCAGACTGAAGATCGATAAGCTCAAGTTGCAGGTCAGTGGGAGCGTTATCCACATTGAAGGTGAAAGGAGAGGAAACCAACAGCATGTCGTTTTCCAACACTTTGAAATCCTTAAAACGACAAGAAAACTCACAGTTCAAAGCACGCAGCAGCGACGTATACTTCTCCCATTGGTTATCTGATAGGGAACAGACTAGTAGTGTTGGAAGGTGTGTTAGATTGTTGGCTTCTACTTGGCAGGTCAGGGGGAGTAATTTTCCCTTGAAGTCTTTGACAAGACTGTACATCTGATGTGAAAAAAGGCCCTTCCCTTGTAGTTTGATATTCAGTTAATTCATGAGGGCCAAAACTAAGGCAAAAACTCAGCAATATCCGACTTCAGGTCCCCCTTTTAAGAACCTTCCCCAAACAGCCATCTCATGTTTGTGAGGTAGGTGAGATCTGCATGACCGACTCTGTCTCTTCCAACAGTGAGGCAAACTGCCCGTGGTTTAAAGATTTTGCTCTTACGAAGTTTACCACGTTAGTGACTGTATCCACAACATGGTTCATTTTCAGAACACATTTACAGAACACCTTCTGATGAATAATGCAATGCAGGAAAATAATTTTCTGAGCTGGATTCAGCTCAGCTACTTATTCTTGTATCCTTTTCAAAAGGCCAACGTTTTTTCCTGTCAAGTTTTGGCACCCATCAGTGGTCACACTGGATAACTTTTCAAAACTCAGTCCCAGCTTTGCCACACACTTATTAACCTCCTCCAATAAATTGTCCCCTGTGGTTGTGCTCTTCATTGACTGCACTGAAGCAAGCTCCTCTGTAATTTTAAAGAAAGTCTGGGGTTATGCCTCATAAGAATATCAACAACTGCGCCGTGTCACATGCATCACTGCTCTCATCCAGGACCAAGGAGAAGTAGGCGAAATCCTTTACCTTTCAACTGTTGTTCCATATTCTCTGCGATGTCCTCAACACGTCATGTCACTGTTCATCTTGACAGGGAAACATTTTCAAACAGCTCTTTCTTGTCGGGGCAAAGTATTGCTGCAGAGTCAATCAAACATTCTTTAATGAATTCGCCCTCAGCGAATGGCTTGCTATATTTAGCAATTTTGTGGGACTGTACATAGCTAGATCACGCAATTCCATCGTTTGCTGAATGCAGTTTTGTGAAAAGTCCTTGCTGCTTTTGCAACTGAGAAAGCAACTCTTTCAATGCACTTGCCCTCTCCTCAGAAGACATATTCCTATTTTTCTCTGCATGCTTCGTCTGGAAGTGTCCGGACAAGTCGTAGTCTTTCAAGACAGCGATTCTCTATTTGCACACTGAGCACACAGCTTTCCCTGATACCTCAATAAAGAAATATTTTGATGTCCACTCTTGCTGGAACACCCTACATTCATTGTCTGCTTTCCTTTTCTTTGAAATCTTTTAAAAACAAATTTTTGCACAATTTCTAACTAGCTACTTTTTGTAACTATGACGTGTGTGTCAGCCTGCCAGTCACTGTCTGTCCTCATGCAGCTGTTATTTATACGTGACTTCAAAATAAGTGTCCCACAAGCGGTGGGAAATAAATAATTACACCAAGGCGAGTATTCATTGGGCTTTTAATTTGATTAACAAATACGTTTTTCAAAATTTTACTATCGCAAATTCTATGTGATCTGATCACGATTCCACAGGCCATATTGAATCAGGTCGTGGGCCGCATACAACCCCCGGGCCGGTCTTTGCCCAGGCCTGAGCTAGACCATGCCGAGCCAGCATAGACCAGTATGAGCTGGTCACCAGCTTGACCAGCAAGTTGACCATCATCACCAGACCAGGGTTTCCCAAACTCGATCCTCGGCTTCCCCCTGGGTGCACATTTTGTTTTTTTATTAAATGGATACTTCGAGATTTTGGCAATGAGGCCCTTTCTCTACTTCCCCATGTCTCTCATTCCTGTTCATCTTGTTAAGTTTGTACACTTCAAATGTTTTCTTCAATATAGTTGCACATTACACATGTTAATGTTAATTTAATAACATTGTTATTTATATACTATAGCAAAGGGGTAACTCTCCCAACATTGGGATATGCATAAACGCTGGAGGAACTCCTAATCTTGACTCATAAAAGTTACAAAAGTGTCTTTACTCAACCTTAAAGGTCATGAACAGTCAAAATCATGTTTTCATGAAATGTGATGATATTTGATAAACCATATCAAAGTATGATACCCAATGTATGAAAAATAACTGTTGATTCTACAGTGAGGGAAAAAAGTATTTGATCCCCTGCTGATTTTGTACGTTTGCCCACTGACAAAGAAATGATCAGTCTATCATTTTAACGGTGAGAGACAGAACAACAACAAAAAAATCCAGAAAAACGCATGTCAAAAATGTTATAAATTGATTTGCATTTTAATGAGGGAAATAAAGTACTTTTTTCCCTCACTGATCAAGTTTGCTCATAAAGTTACTGGTCCCCCTCCCCCATGTCAAACACTTGGATTTAGGAGGCGGGGTTATTAAACCTTGCGTGGTGTTCATGTTTTGGGTCTGATGGACCCACGACATTATTGGGGTTTTAAGGGCATAGTGTGACATCACGCTAACTCTCATTTTAATACACCAATGGCAACATGATTTAAATACAGTGCATTTGGAAAGTATTCAGACCCCTTGACCTTTTCCACATTTTGTTAAGTTGCAACCTTGTTCTAAAAATGATTAAATAAAAAAATGCCCTCATCAATCTACACACAATACCCCATAATGACAAAGTGAAAACATGTTTTAGATTTTTTTTGCAAGCGTATTAAAAATAAAAAAACAGAAATACGTTATTCAGACCCTTTGGTATGAGACTCGAAATTGAGCTCAGGTGCATCCTGATTCCATTGATCCTCCTTGAGATGTTTCTACAACTTGATTGGAGTCCACCTGTGGGGAATTCAATTGATTGGACATGATTTGGAAAGGCACACACCTGTCTATATAAAATCCCTCAGTTGACAGTGCATGTCAGAGCAAAATCCAAGCCATGAGGTGAAGGAATTGAAGGAATTGTCCATAGAGCGCTGAGACAGCATTGTGTCGAGGCACAGATCTGGGGAAGGGTACCAAAAGAATTCTGCAGCATTGAAGGTCCCCAAAAACACAGTGGCCTCCATCATTATTAAATGGAAGAAGTTTGGAACCACCAAGACTCTTCCTAGATCTGGCCGCCCGGCCAAACTCAGCAATCGGGGGAGAAGGGCCTCTGTCAGGGATGTGACCAAGAACCCGATGGTCACTCTGACAGAGCTCCAGAGTTCCTCTATGGAGATGGGAGAACCTTCCAGAAGGACAACCATCTCTGCAGCACTCCACCAATCAGTCCTTTAGGGTAGAGTGGCCAGACGGAAGCCACTCCTCAGTAAAAGGCACATGACAGCCCGCTTGGAGTTTGCTAAATGACTCTCAGACTATGAGAAACAAGATTCACTGGTCTGATGAAACCAAGATTGAACTCTTTGGCCAGAATGCCAAACTTCACGTCTGGAGGAAACCTGGCACCATCCCTACAGTGATGCATGGGGGTAAAATGTGATTAATATTGTAATTCCTGGTAAATACTCATCGAAATAAGTACGGGTGTATCTGGACTAGCGGGACAGCACTCTGTCCTACAGCAAAGCGTCATCTGACACACTAAGGCTTCTCTATATGTTTGTTCTTCACCACCTTCACACAGGGTTTTGTGTGACCTTGATTAAAACTTCTCAGGGATAGCCCCCTTTTTTCAATTTTCACCCTAAAAAATACAGTAAATCTGGTAAAAGATAATACAAAGAAAAAACAACCGTTCTTTTATATTTTTTTGTACCATTATCTTTGAAATTCAAGAGAAAGGCCATAATGTATTTTTCCAGCCCGGGTGCAATTTCGATTTTGGCCAATAGATGGCATCAGATGCAAAGTTTAGACTGATCCAATGAACCATTGTATTTCTGTAAAAAAAATTGTATCAAAACTGCCCAAATGTGCCTTGTTTGTTTATTAATAACTTTTCTTGTTTCAAAATTGTGCACTCCTCAAACAATAGCATGGTATTCTTTCACTGTAATAGCTACTGTAAATTGGACAGTGCAGTTAGATTAACAATATTTTAAGCTTTCTGCCAATATCAGATATGTCTGTCCTGGGAAATTTTCTTGTTACTTACAACCTCATGCTAATCACATTAGCCCACAATAGCTCAATGGTCCCGTGGAATGGACACCGATCCCGAAGAAATTTTAAAATTGACGCCTGATGAAGACCTAAGGGTGAAAACGCTGTCCTAATAAAATCACCTGGGAACATGAGCAGCAGTGTGCAGAATTTTGCTTTTTATTTTTCCTATAATGGTACATATATCTTTATTCAAAGGCTTATATACCACTTTAATCATTCTAATGATGGCATGCACAAAATTAATCAAGTTTATATATCCGATAAAAGCAGTAAATATTAAAACGTAGATTATATACAAAAGCAAGAGTTAGCTGTAACCAAATTACGATGACTCAATTGTTTGGGTGGAATCACTCATCACATGTATTGCAATATTGCGTGATGACCATTCTGAGGGCATTCTCCCAGAGGACAAGTACAACGTGTCTTTAAAATGAAGATGGTCTTGACCAAGGCAAACTCTCTCACTGTTTACCGCTAGATGGAGCTCACAGCGCATGTACGTACC